>NW_006289813.1:3718183-3766171 GCF_000327345.1 Myotis davidii | reverse complement strand
CATATATATATATATATATTCAAAGATGTGGAAAAATTAAAGGAAAATATTCTCACCTGGCCACTCAAAAATGCTTAGTATTTAGACTTTGCCCCAGATTCTCATCCTAGCTCTATCTTTTGTTGCCATCACCCCAACTCCTTTAAAACATTTATGCTTTAGCATAATGTTCTAACATGCACCTGCGTTTTCCCACCTCTCTGTCTTGGTTTAGGCACACTGTTTGGATCTTCTTCACTGTATCTCCATATGACTCACTCCTACTCATCTCTCATAGCCCAGTTCACATGCTTACTCTGAAGCCATCTCTTATTTAGCCTTTGCTAATCTTTCCTTCTCTGAATTTCAAAATGCTTTAGTCATTTCTTTGTCATGGCAGTTACCGCTTTTTATTATGTACTGTTGTTATTCTTTATGTATTTGGCCTATGTCTGTCCCTCCTTGGAATTTAGACTCCCTTGGAGACTTTCTCAAAGTATCAGTGTACTATAATGGAAAGAGCATAGAAATCAGTGAATCTCATTTTTAGTGTCTAACTCTCCCATTTACTGATTGTGTGACTTCAGGCTAAGTATTTAATCTCTGTAAGCCTCAGCCTTCTTACCCTTAAAATGCTTAGATCACAGGTTATTAAGAAGAGTAATTGGGCCCTAACCCAGTGGATAGAGCGTTGGCCTGCGGACTGAAGGGCCCCAGGTTCGATTCCGGTCAAGGGCATGTACCTTGGTTGCGGGCACATCCCCAGTAGGGAGTGTGCAGGAGGCAGCTGATCGATGTTTCTAACTCTCTATCCCTCTCTCTTCCTCTCTGTAAAAAATCAATAAAAATATATTTAAAAAAAAAAAAAGAAGAGTAAGGGGTGAGGGAAGAAATTGCTTTAAACAATCTATTGAAGTTAGGTTTCTTCCCCTCCATATTTATCTTGATTTCTGTGCTATCACTCAGAATGGTACCAACTAAATATGAAATGCTTCAGAAATTGTTGAATGAATTAGTAGTTTCTTTGTTATTATTAAATATATAAAGGCTACTATAATTTCTAGACTGCTGATATTTTATTGGACTGCTTTTTTAAAGAAATTCTTTCTGTCATTGGAGCAGAGCATATTACATATTTATCAGATTAAAATATATTATAAAACAACAATCAGACCAGATGACTCTTGTATCCTTAAAGGAAGAAATAAAAATAACTCTAAAAGAAAATAATGTAAATTCATAGGGAGACTAGGGAAATCATTACTAAAAAGCAATCAGAAAAATAAAGAGATTTTGGAACTCAAAAACATTGTTGAAAACTGAATTAAGTATCTTGACGCTCAGAGGAAGAATTATCACATAAATAGGAAAACCTCAAGGAAATATGAGTACAAAGCGAAAGATAGATATGAAAGATACATCCTGTCATCTAATAATAAGCTGCCTATACCCTAATATAAAGTCCATATAATTCTAAGAGCTATAATATAAAATATAAAAATATATTTTTACAGTATAAAAGCATGAGTCAAAACTAATGTTCAGAATGCTTTCTGCAAGCTCGTTGTAATAGCAAAAAATATAAGCAACCTAAATGTTCATCAATATTGGCATGGGTTAAATAAATTAAGGCATGTCCACTAAAGAAAGAAGAGATCTGTATATACTGATTTAGAGTGTATGTCCACAAATATGTATATATTTTATATTTTTATTGATTTCAGAGAGGAAGGAAGGGAGGGATAGAAACATCAATGATGGGAGAGAATCATTGATCAGCTGCCTTCTGCATATCCCCTATTGGGGATTGAGCCCACAATCTGGGCATGGGCCCTGACTGGGAATCGAACCGTGACCTCCTGGTTCATAGGTCATTGCTCAACCACTTAGCTATACTGGCTGGGCCCCAAATATATTAAGAGAGTAAAAGCATATTATACAAAATTATATAGCATGGTTTTGTTTTTGTTGAAAAGAAGTTTAATAATATGTGTGCATATGTATAAATGTTTACTGGTATGTATACATGTATGTGTGTTTTCATAAGCATAATTTAGAATGTTATCCTCACACACTATTGATAGTAATTACCTCTAGGAAATGGGCTAGAGCAGGGGTGGGCAAACTTTTTGACTCGAGGGCCACAATGGGTTCTTAAACTGGACCGGAGGGCCGGAACAAAAGCATGGATGGAGTGTTTGTGTGAACTAATATAAATTCAAAGTAAACATCATTACATAAAAGGGTACGGTCTTTTTTTTCAATAGTTTCATTCATTTCAAATGGGCCGGATCCGGCCCGCGGGCCGTAGTTTGCCCACGGCTGGGCTAGAATGTTGGGTAAGATGTTCACTTCTTTATAAGCTCCAAAATAAATCTGTGAACTTGTGAACTCTTTTAGTTCATTTTAATACTCTTTTGTATTTTCCAAAATTTATATGTATATATACAGTGCAGAATTATCTGGTGGATAATGGCGATATCATACAAATCACATTACAATTCAAATGAATTCAAATTAGAAATACCCTATTAGAAAAAAATTAATTAGCTTAGA
This sequence comes from Myotis davidii, assembly GCF_000327345.1. NCBI lineage: Eukaryota > Metazoa > Chordata > Mammalia > Chiroptera > Vespertilionidae > Myotis > Myotis davidii. Next base: position 3,763,636 of record NW_006289813.1, on the reverse strand, counting down.
GTTAATAGCAGCTTATAAAAGCCACTCGTGGCCCAGTGCACAAAATTTGTGCACTTGGGGCGGGGCGGAGGGGAGGGTCCCCCAGCCTGACCTGTGCCCTGTCACTGTGTGGGAGCCCTGCGATCCATTGCCCCAAAGAGGTAGGCCAGAGCCAGGGGAGACCTGTGGACCCCTGGGCTGGGCCACATTGGAGTTCTGCGGACCTCCGCGCACGTGGGGACTCCTGGCCAGGCTTGCGGTGGAGGGGCCTCTCCGCACACCTGCGGACCCCTGGGCCAGCAGAGGGGGTGGGGACGTGAGCCTCATACCCCGGGCTTATTGCCAGGGGCGGGGATGCGAGCCTCACATCCCAGTGCCGGCACAGTGGGTGGGGACGTGAGCCTCACGTCCCAGGGCCCATTGCCAACATCAGGGACATGAGCCTCATGTCTCTGGGCCGGCGCAGGGGGCGGGAACGCAGCCTGCTGACTGGTCATTACGTGACGGCATCCCTACCAATTTGCATATTATCCTATTATTAGATAGATTTCTTTTGCCATACAAGCAGAAATTAGACTCTAAGGGAGCCAGAAAAATGCTGTCTGGACTCAAAAGCCAGCCCATAGTTTGTATGCTTGCTTTGTAAGCAGTATTCTTTAGGCTTACAATTTTCATTCCCATTATATCAAATTTTAATATATTCTAGTGCCCAAGGATAGGCTTATAATCCAGAGAATATAAGATTGGGAACCCTAATATCAGACTGCAATCTAAAGAGTCTGACTAGACTTGAAATTTGCACTTCATTCCAAGAGTCATGGATCCCACAAGTACTAACAAATGGTGTTGTTTGAATAGTCTGAAAGATTATGACAATATTGTAAACTCCTCATCACATGAAAAATTCAGGATAATGAAGCATATTTTAATAATCTCTATCTATAGGCCTACTTTTTTATCTCACTTTGTCTTTTTTGAATTTTGCTGAGAGGAAGGGATTTTCTGAATCCAAAGTTAATCCTGTGCTCTACGGCTTCTATAATAGTATATGCTTTCATTGCCTCTCATTCTCTGCATACTTCAAATTACCCTTATAATGTTTATTCAGCCACCATGCACAGCATTTCCTCTTTAATCTTCAGAATACCGTAATCTTTGTCATCAAAAAACATTATCTACATTTCTGAATTACTTACCAAAGTAAAAATGTTTTAAATCATTATAATAAAAAGATAAGGGTATTTAGTGGACAGAGCAAAGATGTGGTTGCTATTCCCTATGTTTATATAACTTCAAGAAATAGGAAGTAATTACATTTATCTAAGAAATACATAATGAGAGCCTAAACTAGGCGTTGATGGTGAAAGTCAAGAAGAGCACTTGTACGTGAGAGAGATTGGAAAATGACGTGCTTCAACAGTGATTCAAGGAAAGGGAGCGGGGACAGTCCCAGTGTAAGTTTAAAGTCTGGTCATAACAGAAAGTGCTTCCACAATCAACTAGGGACCTCAGAAGAACGAACAGGTTAGGGCAGGAAGGAGATGACTTCAAGTTTGGACATAAAGCTTCTGTAATTATTGTGACATCTAGCCTCTGCTATTTCTCTAGATCTGGACTCTTAAAATGTGGCTAATTTGAATTGAGATGTATAAAGTACACACCAGATTTAGGAGATAGAGCACTAAAAAAGAATGTAAAATATCAAAGTAATATTTTTATATTGGTTACATATTGAAATACATTTTGGATATTTTAACCTGTTTTTGTGTGTGTATTGTGTTTTTTGTTTTGTTTTTTTTTACCATTTGTTTAATGTAGCTGCTAGGAAATGTATGTGTCTTACATTTTTGTTGGACAGCACTAATATACATGGAGATTTGTAATAGATAGTTACAAATGCAGGACCAAAATCAGGGCAAAACGTTTAGATTTGGAAATAACCTATGTAAAGGTGATACTTGATGTTATGTGATTAGATAAAAATGCCAGTGTACAGGGTATGGAAATGGGGAAAATGCCAACAATTATAGGATGAGAAGAAAAAGAGTAACTAGGAGAAGGAGAATTGGCAAATCAAGACTCTTAAGTGGTAGTTAAGTCTTATTAGGATAGAATTTCAAGAAGGAAGGAGTGGTTAATATCATTGCATGATAGGCCAAAGAGGAAGAGGAGGACTGAGAAAAGGCCATTGAATTTGGTTGATACAGAAGCAGTTTCAATAGAGTATAAAAAGGATAGATTGCAAGAGATTAAGAAGTTAGAGGTTGATGCAATAGGCTGTGTATATAAACTATTCTTTCAGGCAAGGAGTCCACTTGGGAAGATAATAATCACTTGATTGGAGCACAGTCCAAGGAAATGTGATCATGTTTGTTGGCTGAATAAAAGGATCTTTGAAGTAGGAGTGCTTGAAGTTGTAAGAAAGAGAGATAATTTCTATAGTAAGGTCCTAATGCATTGGGTCCCAAACCTGAGTGCGTAATGGAATCACCTGGGGAACTTGTCACAAAAGCAAATTCCCAGGCAGCATCCAATATCTCAAGAGATCATATTCTCTAGAAGTTTGTCTTCTGGAAGTTGTTTTAACAAGCTTTTTAGGTGATTATGATGTATCCATAAGGACAAACAAGTTAAGAAAATTAAAGATGCAGTTGAGCACATCAGTGAAATGGCTGAACGAATCATCCAGAATGGATGGAGAGCCAATTGGGCTTAGGATAGGACCAGTAGACCATGAACTACGTTAAGGATTTTGCTTTTGTAATTGGAAGAGTAAGCACAGGTTCAGACAAATGAATGAGTGAGAAAGCTAAAAAGGTTGCCTGTTCAGCATGGCTCAGTGGTTAAGCATCAACTTATGAACCAAGAGGTCACAGGTTCAATTCCTGGTCAGGGCACATACCTGGCTGTGGGCTTGATCCCCAGTAGGGCTCATGCAAGAGGCAACTAGACAGTGATTCTCTCTGATCATTGATATTTCTCTCTCACTCCCTCTCCCTTCCTCTCTGAAGTCAATAAGAAAAAAGTTTTTTAAAAGGTAATAGATATTGATCAGAAGGACAGTTTCAGAATTAAGGATCTTGGAGGCCAAGCAGATACATAACATGACCGTGTGTGTTTGATGTGGGAAAGAGGTAAAAAGAAAACTGAGTCACTGACATTGTAAGACCTATCAGTTTGGTAACTCTATTATAGGGCAGTGGTAAAATATATATATGTTTATAATCTATAAATCAGATTTAGAGATCAGGATGAAGAAATAAAGGTTGAATCAGTATAGAATTAATCAGACTTAAGATTCCCCTAAACCTTCGCATGGGTGTGTCTCAGTCTTTGTGATCCACTGTAGCTTTAGTTGAAAATAGAGTGGATGTTTAACATTCACAGATATAAAATTCATAGTTTTGATTATTCACAAGTGACCTCGCCCTAGCTGGCATGGCTCAGTGGATAGAGCATCAGCCTGTGGACTGAAGGGTCCCAAGTTCAATTCCGGCCAAGGGCACATGCCTGGGTTGCGGGCTCGATCCCCAGTGGGGGGCATGCAGGAGACAGCCCATCGGTGATTCTCTCTCATCATTGATGTTTCTCTCTCTCTCTCTCCTTTGCCCTTCCTCTCTGAAACCAATAAAGAAATATATTTTAAACAAAAACAAAAATAAGTGACCCTAAGGGTTCATCACAAGTTAATAAGTTTTTCCAAGGCATGAATTTGAATCTCCTGTCCTAAAATTGGCTTGTTGAAACTAGTCACTTAACTAGTGGCTGTCAGTGAAGTCACCATTTACATTTCACTTTGCCTTTAATCTATGATTATACTCATCATCAGAATACATTGGTCTGGTAGTTTTCACAGAAGAGGAAATTATTTGCCAAATTGTGGTATTAAGTGGGTATTAAAAAGTATTAAAATTTTTATTGAGTTTATAAAAATTTTAGCACTGCAGCTAACTTGTAATAATTGCTTAATAAATGGTAGTTATTTGTGCCAGTTGAGGAATTCAGTAAGTTTTAAAGCCAAATCTTTTTGGGTATGCCCAGGTTTAGTTATTAGTACTTATATTAAAAATTTTACTTTGATTTGGCTATCCTCAAGTTATTAAACTGAAACTAGGATGTTAAATTTGCAAGTAAATTAGAGGGAGAACAATGGGTCATTTATCACTTACCTAATTCTGTTTGATATACTTGAAAGGGGGTATATTTTATAATAATTCATATTATACTAGAGGCCCAGTGCACAGATTCATGCGCATTGAAAGGAAATTAATTAGAAGGTGGCCAACAGGGCAGGACTGGGCGAGACAGCCAGACACACCCTGGAACCAACCTCCCGAGGTCCCCCTCCGGCCAGCCGCACCTGGGATTGCGCCAGGGATCGAAGGGTGTCTACAGAGTGAACAGGTGGGGTCCCTTGGCCTGGCCTGCGGGGATCGGCAGAAACTGGCAGTCCGACATACCCCAGGGGGTCCCAGAGTGCAAGAGGGCACTCTGCAAAGTTCCTGTCGCTTGGCAGCGCCTGTGTTGAGCGTCTGCTCTCTAGTGGTCTGTGCATATCATACCTACCGGCCAGTCAGCCAGTCGGAGGGTCAGCTGGTTGCTTAGCCTTTTATGTATATGGATAGATTGCTATTATAACTTAAAAATATTCTTTAAGTATATTTCCATACCACAAGTAAACATACACAAAATTAACTACTTTACAAGCTGTGTTTTTCTTAGGGATTTAATGCACCTGAAAACCAGAATTACTTGTTTTTGCTAAGCAACTTTCTCCCAGTATATTTTATACTTATGAGATTGTTTTTGCTTTATAGTGAAGAGCTCAGAAAAGAAGCAAGACAATTAAAGCGGGAACTCTTAGCAGCAAAACAAAAAAAAGTAGAAAATGCAACAAAACAAGCAGAAAAATCAAGTGAAGGTAAGGGTATTTGCTTATATTTTAACTTGGTACTTCTTCCTTTATACCTTCAATGTTAAGGTCTTGTATAATCATAGTACAATGGTTAAAACCAAATAATTAATGTTGATACAGCACTAGTAACTAACTGTAGACCTTATTAGAATTACCTTATTAGAATTGGAATTCACCAGTTTTCCCATTAATGTCATTTTTGTTTTATGATTCCATCTAGAGTTCCATCATGTCTCCTGATTCTCACTTAGATATTTTGTAGAATGTCTCACCTTGAGTTTGTCCGGTGTTTTCTCATGTAATATTGAGATTATGCATTTGGGGGCAAGGTTGCCACATAAGTGATATGTCCTTCCCAGTGCATTATATAGATGTAACAGGATGTCTATTATCATTTTACTGGTGATATTACCATGATCTCACGGTTAAAGTGGTGTCTGCTGAGCTGCTACACTATAAAATTACTCTTTTTCCCGTTGAGATTATAAATATTTGGGGGAAGATACTTTGAGACTATATAAATATTCAGTTTCTTTTCAAGCTTCCCCCACTAATTTTAGCATCCATGGGTGGGTCTTGTCTGTAGGCAACAGTTATTTACTGTGGTGTTGTAATGGTGAGTTTGTATGTCCCTGATACCTGTTAGGTTTATTACTTGGAATTCTTCTGTAAGAGAGAGGTCTCTCTTCTATTATTTATTTATTTACTTATTTATGTCAGTATGGTTAATAAGCATTTATTTTCTATGTTTTAATCCTAAACTGTCATTATTCATTTTGTTGTTCAAATAATATCAGCATTGGCCCTTAGTAGCTCTTTCTGGCTGGCCTCTGTCCTTTTATCTTGCCCTATCCTTTGCGTACTTTCTTACTTTCTGGCACAAGATGCTCCCGATTGATCTTGTGTTTTGCCTTCTGCACACCTGGAATCAAGCACTCCTCCAAGGAACTCTGGTTTCTCTTATTGGAGTTTGTATTTAGAAAACAAAATGTGAACACTAAGTTGGTCATTTTATTTTGATTCTATTATTTTTAAGAGTATTATTAGGAGCAATATTGTATTGTCACTATCTTCTTAGAATGCTTAACGAAATTCATATTTAGCCCCTATCTGTAATGCGTTATGGGTTACCTTTTTCTTAGGATTAAATTTCCTCTAAACTTATTTTGATCTTTTAAAATTGACAAGTGTTGCTGATAAGATGATAAAAAATTATTTAGTATGAAAGATTTATGAATTTCAGTAGACATTATATTTTATTTGATATTTACCTGTTTCTTTGAAGTATTTAAGTCTAGTAGTCTTTCTTCCCCAGGATTAAAAATGATACCATGAGCCATCTCACTGTATAGCATTGTGGAAACAAAGTAGAATTTTAGGCATCCTTGAACGTTTGTAGAACTTAGCCTATCTTCCCAGCCAACAGATACTCCAAGGTTAGGACTATGTAAACTCTGGGAACAGATCCAGAGGTTCTCATATGCATTTGCATGGTAAGATTATCACATAAAAAGAAGTAGGAAAGTGTTATTTGACCATGACTTTATAATGTCATGCATCAGTTGAGCTGAATACCCTCATGAATCTATTCAGGAAAGATTTCTTGTTTGGGCTATATGGCTACATATCCGGCTTTTATAAACCATTTTGTTTTAGTCCAAGACTAAATTATTTGAGTATTATAGCAACTCTGTATGATTTGGTCTTTTGAACATGATATGAAAAGACTGAAAATGCCTGGTCGTACTTTCCTGTTTGTTTGTTTGTTTGTTTATATCTAGCTATTTAATTTGCCAATAAACTTAGAAGTAGATAATCAATATTTAAAAAGAGGCTTGTGGATATTTTGTTGTATAGTAAATTGTGTAATATAGACTTACCTTTCACAGGAATTTTTTTATCTGGATGCATAGACTACATCTGCTAATAACAAAGGGACTAAAAATACATTAATTTTATTTTTCATAGTAATTTTGACAGTAATATTCAGTGCTAATTATATGTAACACTAACAATTATAAGAATCCTTTGGAATATTATAATTTCTCAAAAAATAAACAGGAAATGAAACTCCCATTTGACCCAGTAATCCTACTTCTAGGAATATATTCCAAGAAATCAGAAACACCAATCAGAAAGGATATATGCACCCTATGTTCATAGCAACACAATTTACAATAACCAAGATTTGGAAATAGCCTAAGTGCCCATCAGCAGATGAGTGGATTAAAAAGCTGTGGTACATCTACACAATAGAATACTGTGCTTGTAAGAGATTAACCAAAGGACTTACATACATGCATATAAGCATAACCAATGGTCACGACAGTAGGGGGATGAGGGCATATGCTGGGGGGTGGAGGCAGCTGGGGAATGGTCAAAGGGGGGGGCGGGGACGTAATACTTTAAACAATAAAGAATTTAAATTAAAAAAAATAAACAGGAAAGTACTAAGACCAGGCATTTTCAATCTTCTCAGTAAAGCTCAAGATCTGATATGCCTTATATCATAAGGATATTGTCAGATAATGGATATAATTTAGATCTGTATAAGAAGAGCATTATCTAAACATGACCTATTCATTTTTGTCATTGGTTTGCCATCTATTTACTTTTTAAAAGCTTCAGATAATTTATAAAAGAAGTCTTTAATAAATGAAAAGAAAAGAATGTCAAAGGATAAAATCATTATAGTCATACTAGAAGCCTGATGCACAAAGATTTGTGCAAGAATAGGCCTTCCTTCCCCTGGCTGCTGGCATGCGGTGGGCTCCCTCTGGCAGCCTGTGCAGCGGCGGCAGCAGTGGCAAGCCCCTCTGCTTCCTCCTCACCCTCCTTCTATAGAGAGCTCCTCTGTGCAGCTCTGGCGCTCCCGGGGAGGTGCAGAGGGGAAGAGCTGGGGGGAGCGATGCAGGCGGGGAGGACTGGAGAGGTTGGGGGCGCTAGTGCGTTTCACTTTCCCATTGTGAAACTGTGCAACTGTCTTTCACTTTCCATTGTGAAACTGGGATGCAACTGTCCCCCTTCCTCATCCTCTTCCTCCTCTGCCCTCCGTCTCCTGCCTGCCCATCCTCCTTCCATGCCCATTGCCCTCCCTTCTTGATTTGGCGAGATAGGGAGGAGGGAGATCTGATAATTTGGGTTACTGTGTAGGTGGCCTCTCATCTATTCAAAACAAAGCAGAGCTACCTGCTGCTGCCGCCATGGCAGCCACCATCGCCCCTTGGCTGGCCCCGGGTTGCCGGGGCATGCTAACTGTGCACCGAGCGAGCTCCCGCCTGTACCCACGGGCCTGCTCCAACACTAGGGTTTTGTTTACCAGAGCAGTGGGGCAGAAATGGGATAGAGCAGTGGTTCTCAACCTTCTGGCCCTTTAAATACAGCCCCCTTCCTCATCCTCTTCCTCCTCTGCCCTCCGTCTCCTGCCTGCCCATCCTCCTTCCATGCCCATTGCCCTCCCTGCTCCCACAAGCATCTACACCCACGGGCCTGCTCCAACACTAGGGTTTTGTTTACCAGAGCAGTGGGGCAGAAATGGGATAGAGCAGTGGTTCTCAACCTTCTGGCCCTTTAAATACAGTTCCTCATGTTGTGACCCAACCATAAAATTATTTTCGTTGCTACTTCATAACTGTAATGTTGCTACTGTTATGAATCATAATGTAAATATCTGATATGCAGGATGGTCTTAGGCGACCCACTAGGGTTTTGTTTACCAGAGCAGTGGGGCAGAAATGGGATAGAGCAGTGGTTCTCAACCTTCTGGCCCTTTAAATACAGTTCCTCATGTTGTGACCCAACCATAAAATTATTTTCGTTGCTACTTCATAACTGTAATGTTGCTACTGTTATGAATCATAATGTAAATATCTGATATGCAGGATGGTCTTAGGCGACCCCTATGAAAGAGTCATTCGATCGCCAAAGGGGTGGAGACCCACAGGTTGAAAACCGCTGGGATAGAGGGAGACACCAGACACTGGGAGCTACGACCTCAGGCACCAAAGGGTTGCCTCTGAGGCTGGGAGCTGGGCCACTGGGAGGCTGCAAGGACGGTTGACAGGTGTGGAGTGTGGTAGGTAGGCCCTGAGGAGGCACGCTGCCAAGAGGCCCAGAGCAGCCGGGGGAGAGGGCCACTGCTAGCTTTGTTGGGTTAATTTGCATACTCACTCCTGATTGGTTTTTGGCATCACAAAGTGATGGTCAATTTACATATTTCTCTTTTATTAATATAGCTAATTAGAATTTTTATAGTAGCATGAAATTGAACTTAAAATTCTAAGGAGTTACATATCTTGTTGAATGCAGAGTTGCAGTAGACTGTAACACCCCAATGTAGGTAAACAAGAAGTGTGGTGTTTTACTTAGAGACAGCATTGTCAGGAGAGATGTGCTGCAGGACAGTTCTGTTTGCAGCCCAGGAGTCTCGTTAGTCCCCCTGTAAATCATCCAGGCTTGTAAAGAGGACGTTTGTGGGGGGTAATAAATTTTAAATAAAATTGGTAGTTAATTGGAGGCAGAGTTAGTTTCCTGTGTTGGCCCTGTCAAGTACTTTAATAAACTATATAATCCTTTTCATTAAATTGTGTTTCTAAGTACTTCCCAGGTTTCTTTAAGTTTCATCATATCAAACTAGTACCAAACTGTACATAGTCACTTAGAGATATAGTTTTGGACTATTTTCTAATCAGCTTTAGGGAGATAAGGTGTCAGATCCTCTTTTCAAAGTTCTAAGCACACAATACCTGCTCTATGGCTAGTGCCAGAAATTAGAGGAGGAAGGGGCAACCGGAGATTGTAAATCAAGAAAGAATTTTAAAGCCTCTTCATGAAGCACATCCCTGAGGTGCTTAGTTCCTCTCAAATTGCACTGGTCCATTTCAGGTTTCTTCAAACTGTCTTTTTAATTCTGGATTAAGTCAGACTAGGGCCCCTCAGGTTTGATAGGTTATGAAAGTGTATCTATAGTTTTTGACTACTTTTCATCTATCTAACCAATAATGTTAAACTAGCTTAATCTTGGTTTTTATAAGAAACAAAAATCCCTTTGGAATGTTAGCTTTGTGCTGTGTCCAATACCATGTAGAATTAATTCCTCTTTTTGAGCAAACTAAGCAAAAATCCTTTTTTCAAAGTAGTTCATTTTCTTCAGGTACTCTTGAATTATTTTTCTTGGGAGCTAGAAGTATGAGACCTATTTTTCCTGTAGTCTACGTTTAATTATGTACTAACTTTTAATGTCATTTATGTAGAAAAGTGAAAGTATATGCCCTTGGTTCATAGAAAGCCTCTGGGACCAGTATTATCGGTGGCAATACTCTTTATTTCTTACTTTGGTCATGGTGCTAACAAATTGATTATCTGATTCTAAGTTTAAAATAGACTAAAGAACAATAAAAGTCAAGGACAGTATCCTTTAAGAGGGCAAATTCATAAAATGTATGACTATATTAACTACATGTCTCAAAAATTAAAATATAAATAAATGAACAAGCAAAGGAAAAGCGAGGGCAGGGACTGGCCCATGGATCTCTCTAGCCAACTATATTATTGGGCTAAAAAAAGTGAGAGAGAAAGACCTGGGTAGGGATATCTATTCTGACGGCAGCAAGAGGTGGAAGCTGATCACCTGACATTAGGTAAGTAAGGAAACACAGGGACATAGGAGTGGAGTATTATGGAAACCTTTGCTGTAGATGATACTTCATTTATTTTTAGAGAACATGTCAGATGTTCATTATAATAATCCTGATTCATTAAGAAGAGTTTAAATGGTATTTATTATTGCTTAATATGATTGAAAATGGGCAATGATTCTAACCTAATTGGCAAAAAAATAGTCATTTTAGCCAATTAAAGATAAGATTCTCTTATCTGAAATATTCAGTTGTGCAGAGCATCCTATTTCCTGGAAGTCTTGGAAAAATAAAGCTTCCCTTTGTAGTCAGGACCACCAGTCTCCCCGGTGAAATTTTAGTGCATACATGTTGCTACCTTCATGAACCAGAAAGCACATTTCTAGCCATATATCCTACAGTCATATAATTTTTTAAATAATAAAGACTTTTAAAGGTATATAATGAATATAAAGATGTACATATCCTCACAATTAGACAAAGAATCTAATCTCTTGGTAACGTGAATACAAAATGGTCACCTTTAATTTGAGAGTCCATAAAGCACTTTGTTCTTTTTTAGACATCTAGACATCAAGAGCAAGTCTTGTTGAAATTTATTTTAGAACCATTTATTATGGGCATATTTAATTTTTATGTGCATTGAAAAATAAACTAACTAATTTATATATTTTTCTATTTCTTGAATTCTATACCATCCTGCAGACCTCCTAATGGTAACTTAGGACTCATCTCTAGGAACCAGTATGTTAAGGGTATCTCTCTGCAGCCCTTCACTATCTTTATATAGTTTTTTAATAAGCATTCTTTCTGCCTGATGGTTGATGTAATTCCAATGAAGGAAATTTAACAAGAGCCTTTAGCTATATTTATCATAACTCTAGTTTGTCTTATTATTAATATTGATACCATTCCTAATCCAGTAAAATTAAGTTTGTTAATTGATACAGCTAATCATTAATCTTTGGTGGTAACTGTTAATAAAAGCTATATTATTTCTTCTAATTATAAAAGTAACATACATCCTTTGCAAAAAATATCAGAAATATAGGAAAGCATGTAGATAAAAAGAAAGATCATCCTGTAATACTCTTTCCAAAGACAGCCATAGTTAATTTTGTGATATTTATTTTTCTGGACTTTTTAATCTTCATGCCAGAAATATACAGGTGTATTGTTTTCCATATATTTTATTATAATCTTTTTTGCAATATGCTTTTAAAAAAAAACATTCAAGTGAAATTGGCCAGTAACACTTAAATGTATAACCTGCTTCTAGGGGTATTTGTTCCTCTTAAGTCTACCATATCAGACAAAGTAAGATAGCGAAGACATGGATGTAAAGACTTCACGAATGTGGTGAAGAGATAAAAAAATTCCTACCGCCTTCAGCTCTAGGTTTAGAAGATGTGAGGGTACTGGCACCCAGGGACTTCATCTCATTACTGATGGGAGTTATTTAGAACTCTTATAAATTAAAACAAAGCAACAAGCAGGAACCTGCTGACACTGCCTGGTAGCCTGCCACCTCCTCATGTCTCAAGTGGCCACTGATAAATCTGCAAGGAAATTTTATAAATTGCATTAGATATTTGGAGCCTGAACTGACATAATTACAAATTTGTCCACTTTAGAAAGTAAATGAGGTGAGTGCTGTGTGTGTGTGTGTGTGTGTGTGTGTGTGTGTGTGTGTGAGAGAGAGAGAGAGAGATCATACGGTGTTTTTTATTTTGTTTTGGTATTTAGATTGTCTCATGGCAGGGGGACTACTCTCGTCATTAAAAGTTTGATTACAACCAGCATTCCCACTTAGGAATGGAGTTCTTGACTATTCCAGACTGCAGTCAAGACCTTATTTTAAGTATGATGTTTTTCTTTTATGTGACATTTTCTGAGGTTTTGCCAAAAATGACATCAAACATATAATTCATTTGAGTGCTGACTTTCTTCAGCATCTTGCAGCACTTAATCAAATTTGAAAAAGATATATTCTTTTCACAGCTTTATAGTGTAAACCTGTGAATATGTTGCATAAAAACTTACTTTGGACAGTTTAATCTGTGTGGCATTAGATTGATTTTTTAAATGATTAATGCAATATGCTGACAGTTTTAAATGGTTGTAGTTTCAGAATTCTTCACATCAACTCCTGGCACATTGTACAGATGCAGCTTTTGAATATTAGTAATTTCTCATGCAAAAGGCAGATAATCCCTAAATTATACTAATAGCTACATTAAAGAATTTGAAATGCCAGAAAGAACAAAGAGAATAATAAAGTTCTCAGAACTAAGATGATGTCAAAATATTAAGAATTATTAAACATCTATTTTGAAGTACAAAAGTAGTTTATATTGTTTTTTTAAAGTGGCCACACCAGAGTGTAAGCTTATTTAAAACACTGTGCTGCAGTGTGTTTAAAAATGTGAAAGTAGGCTTGCTTTAAGAAATACCTTGTGCATCAAAACTCTGATCTTGAATATGCTCTATTTACATTGCATACTTCTGTGCAGTCGTCACACTTTGGGTTCTAAATGGAGCATCCAGTCCTACCCTTCCATTATATACATGGGAAACCAAAGGCCAGCCAATTAAGGGGCTTACCCAGAATCACACAGCAAATTAATAGGACTAGAACTCAGGTCCCCTGGCTTCCAGTCCAGTGCTCTTTCCATGACTCCATTCTTCAATTCAATCCAACCTCGAGTAGATACAGTCTCTAAAGTTTTCATTGGTATTTATGAAACTTCACTTTGGTTTTGGTGAGAATACTTGCTTTTAAAAACCCCTTAGTAAGCCTAGAGTCCTTTCAAGAGCACATTATTATCATGCTTGTTGTCAAAAAGTAAACATAATTTTGGAATAGATGATAAAATTTTAAATGTTATTGAAAATCAGTTTCTGGCAACATGACAGCCTAAGAGTCCAAACCGATCCTCCCACTAAAAACAATTAAAAATCTTAGATATAACATGAAAATATCTTCTCATATGTTCTTATGAACTTGTAAATAAAAAGAAAAACAAAACAAGGAATACTCAGACCAGGGAATAAGTAACTATATGAAGGAAGAGAAGTAAGGGAGCACAATGACAGTTGATAAACTGGGTGAACTGGAGCACTTTTTTGAAGTCTCACAACGAGGGAATATAAAGCGTAAGGCTTCCCAAGGTACTAGTTGTCTAATAGAAGACTCTCCTATTTAGAGGGGGACCCAGAGACTTCACCCTTAGTGGCAGGGAGCATTAGCAATAAAAAGCCATCTCCCTGTCATTGGAGGACTGCAGGAAAACTACCCATCTTGAATTGTGGCACAGAATATTTTGGGGCAAGAGCATGTCCTAGGGACTGTAGCCACAAGGCAGCCTTCCCATCAGTTTGGATCCCTAATTCACTGAGCCTGGGTGGCCTCAAAATTCTCCAGCCAAGAATTTAGTTGGAAATGATCCTGGATTCTTAGTGCCCCCAGAAGTCTGATACAAGCAAACATAAATCCTTTCAGGAGGAACCTACTTTTATTCCCTGTCCTTGAAGAAAATACAAAAGAAAATGAGTAGCTCGAAATGAAACACACACACACACATACACACACACACACACTCAGTTCAGACACCCTGACAAAAACTATTAGAAGCAACAGACAACAGGATCAGATGCACAAATTCTTAAGATTTTATTCAGACACTGAATGTTTAAAAAATATGTATAATATATTTTAAGAAATACATTTAAAAATATAAAGAACAAGCAGATTTTAAAACAAAGCAAATTGTAGCTAATAAAGAGGGAATATGCTAATTGACCTTCATGCCATCGCAAAGATGGCAGTGCCCACACCAATAAGGTGGGAATATGCTAATTGACTGCCCCGCCCTCAAAGATGACAGCACCTGCAGCCAATAAGGAGGGAATACGCTAATTGACTGATGTGCCCTAAAAGATGGCGGCATCCACAGCCAATAAGGAGGGAATATGCTAATTGACTGCCCCACCCTCAAAGATGGCAGTGCCCACAGCACAAGATGGCGGCACCCAGTCCCTTCAGCCCTGCTGAGGTTGTAGGCATGCAGCAAGGCTGGGCCTACCCCAGCTGCACGCCTGCCTCCGGAGTCCCCCAGTCCCCTCAGCCCTCCAGCAGCCCAGGGCCCCGCGAGGCTCAGGTAACCAGGGCCGGCTGAGGCCTGCGCTGCCGGCAGTGGCAGCAGCAGAGGTGTGATGGGGCATCGCCTTCCCCTGATCGCCGGGTCACCTCCCGCTCCTGAGGGCTCCGGGACTGTGAGAAGAGGCTGGCTGGGCTGAGGGACACCCCTCATGCACCGGGCCTCTAGTCTAGAAATAAAAAAATAATAGTTGATATTAAAATCTCAATAGGTTTTACAGCAAGTTAGACTGCATTAGAAATCTTTTTGAAAAATCTTTAAAACATTGGAGAACTAACAAGGAAATGAAGAATTTCAAGGCTAAGAGTCAGTGAAGAATGGAGGTCTGGGGTTTTGGGAAACTCTTCCCCTTAGGAAAATTTGCTGAATTAATGGTGTACAGGGGTGGGGCTGAAGGGCAGTGTAGTGCTTTTAGCAGCCTCTCAGTTTCAGAAAAGGGGGGCGGGGTGCGGAATGGGTGCAGGGCCTGGAAAGTAGATGTTTGTGACTACCTCTTGCTTTGGTCTGGCTGCCTCAAGGCTTTTCTCTATTAGTGCAGGTCAACTGGAAATGCACAGGCTTTTATAGGTACAGCTTCTAATCTTCTCAGTTCCTGAAATTAGAATAAGCTGATTCTGAATTGCTAGAGCCTTTGGGCACTGGAAGAAGCCAATGTAAATCATCAGTGGAGGAAAATAATATCATTTAGGTGTTACTTTTTTTTTTTTTACAAACAATTTAGCAAATAGATTACCTGGCATACAATAAAAAATAGCCAGACACACAAAGAAATATTATCAGTGACTAAAACTCAGCAGAAACAACAAATAGAAAGAGTCCTATGGGCAGATAAGGACACATATCTAATACCTTAATCAATAAAGAAATTAAAAAAGAGTCCTAGAGGGACTCCAGATATTGAAATGATTAGAAACAGTCTTTAAAATAAATATCCTTACTTTGTTCTTGAAATTCAAAGACAATGAATTTCTAAGTGTCTTAAGAAGTTGGAAAAGAGAACAGCAAATTAAATCCAAAGAAAGAAGGAGATAATTAAAAATAAGAGTAGAAATTAATGTACTAGAAAACATGCATAAAATATAGGGATTACAAACACCAATTCTTTTAAAAGACTAAATCACATTGATAAATTTTTATTTATTTTTATTTTTTTAATTTCTTCATTGATTAAGTTATTACATATGTGTCCTTATCCCCACATTACCCCCCCCCCCCCACTCATGACCTCACCACCCTGTTGTCTGTGTCCATTGGTTAGGCCTATATGCATGCATATAAGTCCTTTGGTTGATCTCTCCCTCTTACCCCCACCCTCCCCTCCATTGATAAATTTTTAGTGAAACTGGATGAGAAAAAAGGTGTAAATAATCACCAACAATTTTAAAAAGGACATAATTACAAGGTCCTATCAACACTAAAATGTTTTCAGATGATATTATAAAAACTGTTGCAACTAAAAATTATTACACCTTACCAAGACTAATCTAGGAAGAAGTAGGATGCTGAATATCACTCTTATTAGAGAAATCAGATCTATAATTTAAGACTTACGCAAATAGCACCAATCTTAAAGAAACTCTTCCAGAGAATAGAAAAAGAGGGAACACTTTTACTCTTCAATTTATGAAGCCAGTATAACCTTGATAAGAAAACCTGGTAAAGACATTGCAAGAAAAGAAAATCATAAACCAACCTCCTTAAATTCTAAACAAAATACTAATATATCAAGTGAGGCAATATTTTCAATACATAATACATCCTGACAAATTTGGATTTATTTCAAGAATGCAAGTTTGGCTTTATATGCAAAAGCAACCAATATAATTTACCACAGTATTAGAATGAAGAGAAAAACCATTTTATCATTTTGATAGAAGGAGAAAGAGCATTTAATAAAATTCAACATGTGTTCATGATTTTAGTAAAACATTCTAGCACACTAGAAATAGGACTGAACTGTTATAAAGGGTACCATAGGAAACAGAAAGCAGATACCATGCACAGTGTTGTGGTGATATCTGGAATGAGTGAATGATGCACACTATAATCTCTCTTATTCAACATTATTACATTTTAAAAGATTTAGTGTAGGTCCTAGCTGCTGAACAAGGCAAGAATTCGAAATTAAATGGTTTAAAAAGCAAAGAACTGTTTTCTATTTCTGGTACAATTATATCCATACAACATCCAAAATAATCTATGGGTGAATGTTAAAATTAATAAGTGAGTTTACAAGATAATTGTATATAAATACAGTAGAGACTCATCAGTAGCTGGGATGAGCAACAGGAGTGCTTCTGCAGGGTCAGCAGGGTTTGACCTCCTGACTTGGGTGTTCACTTTGTGGTAAATCATTGAGCTCTACATTTTAAATCTGTGCACTTTTTCAATGTGTGGGTTACCTGTCACAATAAATACAAAATTAAACACACACACACACTCATGTGTGCGCAGGGAAGAGATCCTAACAAAAATTAAAAATTTCTACCATTAGATACTTTTATCCTTTGAGTTTCCAATTTTGTGTTATTCCCAGACTCTTCTCAGCAGGCTTCTCCTGTCAGCCCCCTAACCATTGTTACCGGACTCAGTTTAATGACTATAACAATAATACCAACTACCATTTCATAAATGCTTACTGTGTGCCAGGATCTATACTATAAGTTTTATATATGTTATTTACAGCCTTTTCTTGGTATCAGTGTGGGATTTGTTCCAGGACCCCCATAAATACCAAAAGATGTGGATGCTCAAGTTCCTTATATAAAACCTCATAGTATTTGCACAGAACCTATATTTGCATGTAGGCTGCACTAGGGTATGCGTACACATTACTTCATTCACGTGGACTCGGCGTAGTGCTCAGCACATGGCAAATTCAAATTTTGGTTTTTGGAACTCTGAGGGTTTTTTTCCTGAGTATCTTCACTTTGCAGTTAGTTAAATCAGCAGGCGTGAAACCCGCAGATATGGAGGACCAACTGCGATTTAAGTCTCACCGTGACCTTATGGAGATAGACATTACCATCCTCATTTTACAGAGAGAGAAACTGGAACTCAGAGAGTTCATTGAGCCCATTTCACACAATCGTGGAGCTAAAAGAATCTCAGTGTGTGGGTCTTTCCATTGTATTAACCTGCAACAGGAAGTCAGTGAGATGTCATGGTTAAGAACATAGCCTATGAAGTCAGAAAAATCTAAGTTTAATCTTTACTGATATCTCTCTGCTTCTATATTATATAATGTATCTGTATATTTCTTAAGGTTCTTGGTTACAACCAACTACAATTTAAGCCACAGGATAGGATACTGAGATAGCCAACAAAATGGAACACAGCACCAATTAGCTAAGCTTCAGAAAGGCGGGAAGACCAGGGGCCACTACAGAGTCTTGGGTGCAGGAGCTCTTGGACTCTTTCTGGGATCTATCATGAGACACTCACCCTAGCTTCTTTCTAGCATTCTTGAGAACACAGCTCCCAGGAGACAGACAACTCATTGATTGATCACATATCACTTTGGCATAGGGATAAGATCTGTTACCAGAAGAATGGATCAAAAAGCAAACTAGGCAAACGAAGACATACCTACAACACTTGGCCTCTCTTTGCCTCAGTTTTCTCATCTGTGAAATGGGTATGTTTATTTGTTTATTATAAGGGTTAAGCATGTAAAGTATATAGTATTTTCATAAATCTCTTTCTGCTTATATATGCATCTATTGGTCCTGTTTCTCTCTTTGGAGAACCCTGACTAATACACCCAATAAGTTAAGGACAAAACAACACACACAAAAAAACACCTTAATTTTCCCAGTTGACATAATTAGTAATAATTCACCATCCTGAATGTGGTTGACAGTTGCAAAACAGACCACTACCCACACAAAAAACACAATAGAAAATGGAATTCTTGATTTAGCAGATGATATTCACTGTTTTTAAATCTTAAAGGTATCTACATATTATTTGAATAAACCACAAGAATGGGAATAAGCCCCATGGTATTAATATTTTTCTCAAATTTAACAAGCGTAATGCAATCTTACCTTGGATCTTTTCTGCTTGTTTCTTCATGGTTTCAGTTTAATGTCTTCCACTTCCTTTCGTAAATGGTTGTATAATGTTACTGCTGTGTTCCACAGAATATCTACCACAGTCCTGTTCACCTCTCTGCCCACCCAGCCCACCTCCATCCCTCAGTGGTTGCATGTTGAACATGAGCAAAGTCATTCTTCCAGGGTTTGGAAAGGCCTTTGGGATTATTGAAAACAAATGGTGTTATATAAATGTCAGATTGTTTCATAACAGTTCTTAAAACAATGAGATAATGTCTGTTAAAGAATTTTAAGTTCCATGGAGAAATGCAGGGCATAAAAACAAGTCCTTTTATGTGTTATATGCATGTATTTTTGCTATACAACTCAACGCATTATAATATCCTTTAAAGATATAAGTGTGTGTG
The DNA here is from genome assembly GCF_000327345.1 of Myotis davidii. NCBI lineage: Eukaryota > Metazoa > Chordata > Mammalia > Chiroptera > Vespertilionidae > Myotis > Myotis davidii. Next base: position 3,744,481 of record NW_006289813.1, on the reverse strand, counting down.
TGTGTGTGTGTGTGTGTGTGTGTGTGTCGCTAACTGAATAGAACTAAATAAATAGATTTTGTTGCTTCATTTTATCATTTGAGTCCAGTAAATTTATTACCATAAATACTGGTTAGTATAAAATTAGAAATCTAAAGCAGTCTCTTTTTAGGGTTAAAAGTAATCTTTTTTTCTCTTAAGTTAAAGCTTTGTAACTTGTGCAATACTGGATTTACCCCTGTATAGATTAATGAATTTGTGAGTTTTATAAAAACTTCAGTAAAGTCACTTATTTAAAATAATTCCCAAATCCTTCTTCTACCTCTAAGCTGCAGGCCCACATTTCTAACTTCCTTTTAAATAAGTTTACTTAAAACTAATGGTGACCAAAATTAAGTGTATTTTTCTCCCACAAAAACATGCCCCAGGCCTAATTTTTCTACTGCTACGTATTATTAATGGCACCATGGTTCTTCCAATGAGCCAAGCTAAAATAGTTTGGTATCATGTTTGGCTTCTTTTGCGTCTTTACTCACTCATTATCCCTAACCCCATAGACAACCGTATATATTTTTACTTGTCCTTTCATGTCTGTTACCTCATTCATTCCTCTAGGTGTGTCTCTCACTGCCTCCTCCTAAAATAGCATAGCTAATTCCTAATTGTTTTCCTTATCTCTGGTGTTCCTTATTCCAGTTAGTCCTTGAGTTGAAGAGTTGGCATATGGGCTTTAATCCTAGTTTCACCTTATGTTGTTGTTTCCCTTAGAAAATTTACTTAAACTCTCCAAATCTCAGTTACTATTTTTTGAAAATAACTATCTCATGGGTTAATTCACTGTAGTAGTCCACTAAGATGATATATTGTTCTAGTCTATACTTTATTGGGTCATTGTCCAGGAACCATTTAGCTAGCTAGTAAAGGAGGTTTTTGTAAGCATACAGTGAAATCTTGTGAGCACCCAAAGACAGAACCAAAGAGTAGATAGAGAATGTGATCAGAAACTGAGGCTGATTTCCTTCCAGAGCTGTGTGATCTGCTTCTCTCTTTGTATCTTTGCTTTTCTTTCTACATCTGCCCTGCCCTCTTCTTTCTCTGCAATATATTTTATTCTCCTTTAGAACTTTGTGTTACACATGGTCTCAACTAACCACCCTCACTCTGAATGTGCACATATTTTTACATAGCACCAAAAGGCTCAGTCTCACCATATTTCCCAAAAAGGAATCTGATTGGTCTAACTCATATTTTGATTAGGTACACAAGTCATAAACCCTCATGAGCATGCATAGCTCATGTCACCCCTGGCCCCAGCTTCTGAGTCTAATAGAGAGAGCAGCACTTGTAGCCAAGAAAGATTCTATTAGAAGTGGGCATGGATAAGCTGGTAATGATTGGCATCTATAACAATTTTATGTGAAGTACTTAGCACAGTGCTCAATAAATAGTAGTTATTATTTTTATATACCAAAATAAACTAAACAAGAGAGAGGAAAAGACCTGTGGCAAAATGTTAAAAATTGGTGATTTTGCATAAAAATATATGAATTTTACATTACTCTTCCACTTTTTTGTAAGCTTAAAATTATTTCAAACTAAAAATATTAAAATGTAGTCTATTTAAAAAATATATCCAAATTGATGAACTCATGTTTTCCCTTTTTCCTTTTTTTACTTTGTAAGGTATTTTAAACATACAAAAAAGTACAAGGATTCAACTGATTTTTTTACCCAACTAATCATAATTTTTTTCATATTTGTTTTAGACTTTTTTCAAATATAAGCTTTTCAAACACCATTTAAGTCCTCCATGTACACTCTAGTTTTATTTCTCTCCTCCCCAAAATTAGCCACTACTAAGAAGTGAATGTGTTCACCTCCTGTGCATGTTTTTAATCTTTTACTACATCATGTGCTTGTATGTAGCCATTAAAAGTAATATGTAGTCATATAAGTGGTATCAAATAGTATGCATCCAGTTGCACCTTGTTTTTTCGCTTAACATTATGCTTTCCCCACTAACCGATGTTTTTATGAGTGGTACATGTTTATTCATTTTAAATGATACTAGAGACCTGGTACACAAAATTCATGCACTGGGGGCCGGGGGTGGTCCCTCGGCCCAGCCTGTGCCCTCTTGCAGTCTGGGACCCCTCGCTTCTTACCGCCCACCTGCTTGCTGCTTCCTTACCGCTCAGTGCTCGGTTCACTGCTCCTTAGTGCTGCTGTGGAGGTGGGAGAGGCTCTCACCACTGTTGCTGCGCTTGCCAGCTGTGAGCCCAGCTTTTGGTTGAGCAGCACTCCCCCTGTGTAAGTGCACTGACCACCAGGGGACAGCTCCTGCGTTGAGCATCTGCCCCCTGGTGGTCAGTACGCATCATAGCGACCAGTCATTCTGGTCGTTCAGGTCACTTAAGCTTTTATTATATAGACCAAGGGCCCAGTGCACAAATTTGTGCACGTTGAAAGGAACTGTGGGCCGCGAGACTGTGATAGGCACAGGGGTGGGTCTTTGCCCATCCTCTGCGCCCCCGCCCGGCCCCTCCCACTGCGGCCCCCAGTCCCCTGTCTGCCAGCAGCTCCGCTCCTGCTACCACTGCTCCCATGCACTGACGGTGCCAGCCCACTTACATCCATTGATGGCGCAGAGTGATTGGGGCCGGTGCCAGCAGCGGGTGTGAGCAGCAGCTGCTGCCTCGATTGCCCCTCAGGAGCAGGGGGAAATGGAGAAACCCTCAGGCTGATCAGGGCCAGCAGCTGCCACTCGCATCCGCTGATGGCACCGAGTGATCGGGACCGGCACCAGGCACTGGCAGTGGGTGCGAGTGGCGGCTCTGGTGCCAGCTGCCGGTATGAGCGGGGCAGGTGTGTATGGGGCCAGCGCTGGCAGTGGGTGCAAGTGCCAGGTGGAACTGTGGCATGTGGGAGCAAAGAATTTTCAGTAACCACCAAGGGCTCACCCCCATGACAGTGACTGGCACCCACCTTGGTCTGGCACCTCCACTCACCTGCTCCACCATCCCGCCGCTGCCGATGCCCGCCATGTTCCATGTTCTCCTGCCTGCTGCCAACGCCCGTCATGGTCTGCGTGTGCCCCCTGGTGGTCAGTTCACATGATAGCAACTGGTTGTTATCTTGTTCCGCTGTTCGGTCTATTTGCATATTAGGGTTTTATAGATATAGATAGTCACTGAATGCTTATGCCAGTTTATTTTTCTCCTGTTCACAGACTTTGCAATTCTTTCCATATAGGTTTTATTTTAAGCCTTTGGGGACAGCATTCTTGTACATTTCTCCTGTGCACATTAGCAAGAGTTTCTCTAAGTCTTGACTTAAAATGGCATTGCTGGGTGCGCATTGCCGTCATCATCATGATCAAATGGTAGGTGATGGTTACCACTTCTTTGTGCCAGGAGCTCTTCTAAGTGCCCTGTATTTGTTTATTTAATCCTCAAAATAATAGTAGACACTATTATTGCCCACATTTTACAGATGGTCAAAAAGCTGAGTGGGTAAGTAAATTGTCCAAAATCCTGCAGGTCGGCAGCATTAGAGCCCGATTCAACTGATGTGTTCTTAGCAACGACTCTATGCACAACACATATTCTGTGGAGTAGGTACACCTTCAGCTCCTCGAGATAGTGCCATTTTTTTTCCAAAGTAGTTTTACCAATTTATCCTCTCAACAGCTAATAGAAGTGTTTTTTAAAGTTCTCAATTTATAAAATTAAAAAGCATCTCATCTATTAAAGTTTGTTTGGAATGTTTACAGGTCTCTACAGTCTGCAAGTCTGAAAACCACTTCCTTACATGACACTGTTTAGACGAACATGCTTTATAGAATCATAAGGCCGGAATTACTGCTTCCTTACTTGACACTGTTTAAAAGAACATGCTTTTATAGGATTACAAGGCTGGGATCCTGAGCCTTTAAAAGGCCCCGTCATAGGAAGTCCTCTTGAATTAACCTGAATTCAAATTGTTCTCTCAACCATCCAGCCTGGAATTCTCAGTAACCTTTACTGCTTTTGTCTCTTCTCTACCTCTTCCCCTATTTTTATCCCTGTGCCTGTGCCATCCATTGTGGAATCTCTTACCTGTTCTGTTCTACTTCCCTAGGCTACTTCAGGTTCTTAACATATCTTTCTTAGCACTACTGTAAGGAAACTTAAACTGTTTTTTTCCTCTAAAACCTCCCAGAAATGATCCATTTTATATACTACTACTAGAGTGATCTTAATATAATTATTATATTATTCCTTTGCTCACAAACCTTGAGTAGTGTCTTATTGTATACCATAGTAACTATAAAAATCATCTATTATTGTTCTCCATAATCTTGCTTTCAAGTGATTTACTATCTTACACCCTCTTACTGTGCTATGTTCTATCAGTATGGCATGGATAGGTCTGGGATGGAGCTGGAGAATTTACATTTCTATCAAGTTTTCAGGTGAAGCTGGTGCTACAGGAGCAGTCTGGGCACTACACTCAGAGTCACTGCTATAGCTGGTCTGTAGGGCCTGGCATGGTGTCTCAATGTTGAATAGAATGGAATATCTTTCTTAAGGCCTAGACAAGCTGATTTTCCTTAGATCCCGGGGACTAAGCATTCAAATAATAAGAGATGGTTACTTATGTTGAATATAGTTTTAACTTACCAAAAACTTAAAAGAATGCTGCCATGAATGAACACATATAGCTTTCACCTTGATTTGCCAGTGGTTTACTTTTTTTTTTTTACATTTGCAAGCGCTTCATGTATGCTATGTCTGTGTATCTAGATAACGTGTTTTTGAACTGTTTGAGTGCTAGTGATGTCAGGTCTTTCCTTTAAGTAGTTAAGAATCTGTTTCCTAAAAACAAGGACTTTTCTTTTTTCTTTTTTTGTTAATCCTCACCTGAGGATATTTTTCCATTGATTTTTAGAGAGAGTGGAAGGAAGGGGGAGAGACAGACAGAGAGAATCATCGATGTGAGAGAGACCCATTAATTGGTTGCCTCCAGCACACACCCTGACCAGGGCCAGGGATTAAGCCTGCAACCAAATTTCGTGCCCTTTACCAGAATTGAACCCAGGACAGTCTCTGGGCCAATGCTCTTTATCCACTGAGCCAAACTGGCTAAGACAAAACAAGGACTTTTTTATGAGCAATATAATTATCAAAATCAGGAAATTTAATATTGATGTAGTACTAATTATTATTTCTTTGCTCACAAACCTTAAGTAGTGTCTAATTCACAGTCAAAATTAATATTTTGTCATTTGTCCTAATAATGCCCTTTAGAGCTGTTCTCCACACCCACCCCCAGTCCAGGAACCAATTGAAGATAATGCATCAATAATATTTAGCTGTAGTGAGATTATCAAACTTTCACAATTAGTTTTAGTATTCATTGGTGATTTTCTAACTCCATCATTCCTTTTATATTTATAGTTTGCATTCCGTTATAAAAGAGCTGTCCTTTCTTCCCCATTTACTTATGAATTTTATCTAATAAAGAGGGGAATATGCAAATTGACCATCACGCTGTGACGGCCAAGATGACTGCGCCCACAGCGGAGGCCAAGTTTTCATAACAAGCCTTAACGAGCAATCAGCAGGGACCTGAGGCTGCGTGGTGCTGGGCTGGGGCAGGGGACCTGAGGCTGCACCCCCCACCTGATGGGGCTTGACAGGGGACATCAGGCCTCGATCCCCCGCCCCGGCACCAGGCTGGGGGACCTCAGGCTGCATCCCCCGCCCAGCGGAGCTTAACAGGGGACCTCAGGCCACACACCCCACCCAGCAGGGCTTGACAGGGTACCTCAAGGCACACCCCCTGCCCCAACCCCAGGTACCTGAGGCTGTGCCCCCCAACTGGCAGGGCTTGACAGGGGTGGGGCCTGCTGGGTCTGGGTCTCATGCGATTTCAAGGTGCACATGGGTGGACGTGGACCTGACTCTGGTTCCCGTGGCGTGCTCCAGACTCTGACAGGAGGAAGATTTTCATATACATTTTACTAATTTTCTTTAATCTCTGACACTTTTATTATAGAGAAAGGGCAAATAGCAATATTAAAATATTTCCTCTAATTAATTCCCTTTTAACGTGCACAAATTTTGTGCACCAAGTCACTAGTATCAATATAAACTCGTAGAATCTCATTTCATGAGTTATAATATGTTTTTAATTGTTATTGGTTTTGATGCTCAAAATAAATATTTTTTATTTTGATTTGGTCAGTGTAGCACCTTCAAACTGGCTCCTGTTTGATATTTTCCCATTATTATTTGAGCACTTTTTTATTTTCTGACTGAACAGAATGTTCTAGACTTATATTTTCCTTGCCCCATCCTGAAATCATTCTTTTTCCTAAGGTGCTCTGGTTTCTTGTCATGGAGAAGAATATTTAGAAATCAATACTGGGTGCTGGGTCCTGTTGCTTCTACGCTCTCTTAGCTAATAGACTTGAGAAATATACTGATAGTCTAATTACAGTCCCACTCTTGTCTTCCCACTCTACCATATTTGTAACCATGTTCTTCAAGAGCAAGAATCCTTGTTCCTTTGCTAATTCTTTCATTCAGGCAAATATACTATTTTAGTATTTTAAATATGCTATTTAAAATATTTATTGCAGGAAATTTTTACCATAAAACAAAACAAAGAAAATGAAATCACCATTTTTCTCACCCAGAAATAGCCACTGTAATATACATTTCTATTCTCTTTTCCTGTACAAATATGTGTATAAATATAGAGATAATATATATTTATAATTTCATTTTAAAAATAAGATTGACAATGAAATAGCAAAATACAAAATCTTACCTTTGTGAAACATTTTAGCCCCTCTGCCACACTGTCAGGAGTATGGTTTTATAGACAGTATGGCAGACAGATGAGGCTTCATTACTCACTCTGAGTGGGGCATGGGCAATCTTGGACAAGTCATTTCTGAGCCTCAGTTTCCTTATTTGTAACATCAGAGTAATAATAAATAAATTTAATGTAAGATACTAAATAATATATATAAATCACCAATCACAGACCTCTTAGTTTAGGAAGCATTCAGCACATTACCCGTTCTGCACATTACCAAAGCACTTATTTACACGTGTAGACAAATAGTTCATTAATAAGTTTGTTAGTATGCTGAGTATATTACACTAGATTAAAGCACGTTAAAGGGCAGGAAGTATTGAATCTTATACTACTAAAGAAAAAGTTTACAAGCATGCTTTTTAAAATAAATGGACAATATGAATGTACCAGTATATGCATAATAGCTTATGATATATTTAAGACAGAGCTGTTTATACCCTTTGCATATATATCATAAATTAAGAATCACAGTTTTATATACAACAAAAGATTGATAAATAGATGTGTTATTTATTGTCAGCATGTGCTTGGTTAGCCTGTTTTTAACTTATACATGTTCATAAGGAGTAATGAAAGCATTGACTTTCCACAGTCAACCAAATATTTGTTTTGCTGCTACTTACTTGTTACTTTAGACTAAATAATTTTTCTTGCCTTCAGCAACATAAATATGGTTTTAGACAAAGTGCTGGATACTTTAGCTTTGATTTTATTCCTGTGCATAGAATGCCACATGTGTGCTCTTATAATAAAATTGTAAATACTTTATCTTCTGTTTCATAGTGAAGGAACTCATTGTACTCAGGTATACAAAAATGGTTCCAGGGGGGAAAAAAAGATAATGGTATCTGCTAAAATGAAAGAAAGAAAATGCATGCTGGCATGGAACACAGAAATATAACCCTTCTAAAGAAAATAACAGACATTGAAACTCTTAAATGTCTAAAACAGGGCATCCTGTATACTTTTCAATAAAAACTGGTGATAGCTGTGGTAAAATGTTTCATCAGTATTAGTGTAATCCTAGGTCAAAAAAAGATGGAGACAAGAGGGGGAAATGAAGTTAATGAATAAAACAAATGCTATCCAAGATCATGGCCCTATTTGTGTCTTACCAAGGAAAAATATAAAGATTGTGTACAATATATTTATTTTTATAAAACATTGAAGAACTTACAAAATAATATTGTTATGGGACAAAAATCATTTTAGAGTTAACCTTCAAACAGTGATGACCTGATTTTCACAGTCCATGAAGAAGTCCATTTCATTTCTGAGTCAAGATTAGCTAATCCTGCCTCAGCTTCTTAGCACACTTGGAGCATGGGAGTGTAATTATCTCTTGATTTGCTGGTGTATATAGGGTGGCGCAAAAGTAGGCTTATGGTTGTTCATATGGAAAATAATACTGTAATTAATAAAAATAATACAAGAATAAACTCTGTTTCACATACAACTATAAACATATTTTAAAAACATAGCCCATTCTGATAATAGTTCATTTACTCCAGGAGTGTTTACTGAGTGTATACTATGTTCCAGCCACTCTTTGGACATTTTGGGTATACCAGGGAACAAAATAAAGAACTCTGAATCCTTTCACAATGTATACGTATTTCAGGTCATTAAATGTACACTTTAAATAGCTTACAACTTTACTTGTCAATTAAAGCTCAATAAAACTGGGGGGAGAAACACGTCTATCCTAATGGACCTTACATTCCACCCGTATTTGCAAACTTACTGGAATATTATAGATTTCCCTCACGGTCATAAGATGTCTACAGTGCTGTAAGCTTCATGTCTTCTTCATAGAATAGCATTCAAAGCAGGAAGGAAAGTGGTTGCAAAAGGTCTTTCTCCTCTTGGACCTTTCTCTTTATAGGAAATAAAATCTTTCCCAGAAACCACTACCACATCAGACTTCCCTTAACATATCATTGGAAGGTAGAACAGGTGGTATTTTACACAAGGAAATTGTGGCTCAGATAAATTAATTGATTTCTCCCCCACCCCCACAAGAGCATCAACACAGCTAGTTGGGCTGAAATTTCCTAATAGCAACTGCAGTCCTCTTTTCATAGTGTCTAGTACAGTATTTTGTGGAATACTGCATGTGAGCCCAGGAGAGCCTTCAGCTCCAAAACAGTGATTATGAATCTGCTGGTTGGTTGGTTGTTTGTTTTTTGCCTGGCATCTCAAAATGAAAAAGTGAACACTGCATATTTAAGATTCTATTTTATATATCTTGGATGAAAGTACTTTCATAATAATTGATAAATTAGTTACCGATAGCTTATTTACAGTCAGGATGTACTTTTTACACAGTGGAATGCAGAATATGTTGATTTGTCATCACATTCCTCCATATTTGATCCACATCATTTCCAGTCTTCCCAACAAGAAATTATAGTTTCCAGAACTGCAGTCAGAATATTCCAAATGCTAAATAAAATTGTTATTTTCAATCAGTCAAGTAAGTGTGCAAGCATAGTTGTCACCTATTTCTGTTAGGTGGTAGGAAAAAAAGATAATTGTAAACTCTTTTACCTAGAAAGAATTATTTGAGATATTCAAGCATGCTTAGGTACTAGTATGCTAGCTGTCTACTAGTATAAATGTATTTATGTGGACACATACCATAAATGTGTACATGTGTAATGCATATGATAAAACTATTCTGAATATGATTTATTCCTTCTTTCACATTTCAAAATGCATTTCTGGATTTTGTGGCTTCTTTTGGTAGGTTTCAGGGAAATCATTTATCATTTGCATTGTAGATAAATAAATATTCAGTTTCAAAAAATGTGGCGAATGGAGTGAAGAACATTCAGGTTCACTATTCAGTGAAGAAGACACAGTGACTGCCCTTAGGTTCCAAAACGAGATTAGATGATGGAGAAGATGAAGGCAATGGCTTATATTGGTGTTGGACTTGAGAGTGAATACCTCTGTGCTAAGTTTAAGGAAGATGTTTATTAATGAAACTATTATTGTCGTTTGCTGTTACTAACTTTTACAGTTACAAAACTTACCTGACTCAAGTTTTACTTCTTTCTTGAAGTTACACAAGAAATTTCTTTCCCATCTCATTTTTATATTGGCATCATAAGTTGTCTGATTTTGGGTTGCAATGGTGAGTAACCGGGCCTCTCAGCTGCTAGGACTCATCATTCCTACATTACTATTTTTCTCATGCTTAACCTACTGATGTAAAAGGCCAAACATATCTTTCATCAACTAGAACTTAGTTCAGTTGCTAGTATGCATATCTATAAGGCCAGATATTAAGTTATAATTATTTTTTTCAACTCAGTGTCTGAGTGCCTTCTTGTATATATGAGCCATTTACTTGACTGTCTTTTTTTTGAGGGGGGGGGAGGAGAGAGAGAGAGATGAGAAACATCGACTTGTTCTTCCACTTATTTATCCATCCATGTCTCTGATCTACAGTTTTCTAAAAACTAACAACATTTCTTAGATCAGCAACCTGTGACAGTCCATTCCAACCAGCTTTTTATATATCATCGCACTGTTACTTCCTAAAAAGGAAACATTCCCTCCAGCCAGCAAGTGTTCCACCTTGTTCCTCATCAAGTAGGGCTGGCTGGCACCAGTTCAAGTTCTGTCAACACTGTTCCATCAGATAAAACTGCTAGAACATGAAGGATGCAAGGCGGTGGTATGCATACACGTGATATAAGCCCCAGTGAACGGGCTGCCCGCGCTGTCTTTGCTCCCATGCAGCCTGTGTGCCTGTGTTCTTGCTTGAAGCCTCCTCTAATTTGGCTGTGCCTCGGGGCTAGTAGTGACACTCGCCCATGGGTAATCAGCATCTGTCTGATAACAGCTGAGTCACTTGGATAATAACTTGTGTTTACTGGTTTTCATTGACACAATGGTTAGTAATTAAACATCCATACAAGATCTTTATACAAACATCATTTTTACAAGCTAAAAGTTCAATCAGAAGGTAAGCAGTACTTCTGTATCTGTTCTCACCTGTACTGTTTCACTAGTTAGTAACAGAACTGGATAAGTTCCACTTTTAGAAAATGTTAGACAGCATGGAAATGTTATGCAGTTCATGTAGCATAATGAATGATCTTCTAGAAAGCAAGACAAGAACTGTCAGACAGATATATCCCCTCTAGGCTTCCCCTCTTTGTGGGAAGCAATCTGGCATTCATGTCAAGTTTTTTAGAATCAGAAACGACTTTGCAGAGAACCTTATAAAACATATCAGGGTGGCCCAAGGGATGACCCTCATTTTGAACATTACCAGTCAACCAGTCAGTCAACCACACTGAGTACGTTCTATCATATGTGATCAGTTCATTCTCAATTCAGAAGAGATTTAGTCAGAATCCAGTATCAGAATTCTTTCCACTTAGTGTGATCCTTGCCACTCAAAAGTGTACAGAGAGCTTTTAGACAGTTATGCCACCTTTATTACTTGCTTCATCTTTACCCTGCTGTTGTGGTCCACTTGTGAGTCTCTCAGAATCCTCTTATCGGGTTCCCCCTAGAGGCAGGCCTAGATTATAAATTAGACGCTAGAGTGGGGTTTTCCAAATTGAAGCCAGTAATTCACTGGTGGATTATGAAGTCAATAATGTAGGTTAATATTTTTTATTGAATGGAATGGTGTAGACAAGTAAACATCGGAGTGTATTATATGTAGTAAGAGTAAAGAGTGTTTTATGAAATTTTGATTTTATTTATTATATTTGGTTGAGCAATATGAAACTGCTGTTTTGTAGATAAACAAAACAATGGAATGTCTGTAATTTCAATCTTATATATAGTTTTATTAGCTATATGCCAAACAAATATGTGTATAGAGTTCAGATGAAAATATATACTCTTTACAATAGATTATGATCCAAAGAGTTCAAAAGCCACTAGGTTAGAACAAATGTCTAATAGCATGTGCTAAACTCAGAAAATTCCCACAGAACACTTCTCCCTACTGCTAAAATAGCTAGCCTCCACTGCATAGAACAAAGCTAATTTTGGGAAACAGATATTTTATAATTAATAGTCAACCAGTATTAATAATCAATAGTCAGAATAAAACCATATTCACAATCAGTAGACATTTCAAGTGCTGCATTTTGTGTGCAGATGATCTGTAAGACTTCATGATATTCAGAGCAGTGAGAACTCCTTTAGTGAAGAAAAGCTTCCTTGTCAGGGGAGGTATGATGAAGAAATGGCTGTCTAGGGCGGGGGGAAAAAATGGACACATATGTAATACCCTTTGTAATACTTTAAGCAATAAAAAAAAAAAAAGAAAAAGAAATGGGTCTGAAACATGGTCATTTCTGAAACATGAGCTCAACAGTTTACAGAACCTTGATTCAATAGAACAGGTGCCTATATAGGGAAGAAATCATGAATAATACATATTTTTGATGAATTAGGATCAGAAAACAGTTTTACTTTGAAAAGCACTAATTTTAATGTGGTCAAGAACCTACTGTTTGGAAAGACTTTTGAAATCTCACTTTAGAGTTTATGGTACCTTACAAGACAGCTTGAATTTTACTTAGTTGGTGTTTTGGGGGGTCTTTTTAGATTTAATTTTTCTTTTAAGAACCCTGGGAAATGTGGAAAATTATAACTTTAAGGAAATTTATTATTTTACTTAGGAAATAAAAAATTACTTAAGATTTCTTAAAATGAATGTGAAATCCAAGACGTTGGGGATAATTATTTTGTAAAGTTATTGTGCAGATACATAGAAGTATTTTAAGAGAAAAACATAATTTATCATGTGTCAATGAGGGATTAGCATTTGCATATTTTTCTGAATGAATAGAATTAGATTCAGATCTCAAAGTCCTGCAATATCCTTAAAACAAATCTGTTCTTTGTACATTTCTCTCGAAAACTCTACTCCTTCCCTACAGGTTTCTAGTTTGTGCCTAATGTACTACCGTGACCATTTTAGCCACAATTTTTTTCTGTTGGGCTGTTTTAACAACCTGCTAACAGGCTGCCAACAGATCTCTGTTCCTAATCTTAGATCCTGCCAATACATTCTGTGTGTGGCTTTTCTTAAACACAAACTTGATCATGTGTCAATCCCCTTCATAAAATTCTTTAATGGCGTCTCATTTCCTACAGGATAAAATCCTCTGCATGCCATACGGGGCCCTATAGGGCCTGAACTTTACCTGCCTCACTAGTATCATCTCTCATTATGGATCATATGCTCCATGATGGCTAAATTTTTCTACACACCAGCCTGTTTCCCATCTCAGCCTTTGGTGGTACAGCTCCCTCTTCCTGGAATGCTTCTGTGTGTAATGAATACTGCCTCATATTCAAGTTGTTGTTGAGATCATTTCTCTAAGATGTCATTCCTGATCTCCTTCAGCACTAGGCCAATGGGTCTCAAACTTTTCTGCCGATTAGAATCACTTGGAAATTCCAAAGCTCAGGAAGTGAGGTCCAGGTGTCAGTACTTTTTGAAGCTTCCCAGGTATCTAGACAAGATGGTTCAAACATTCATCAGTATCTTCCTCAAGTTACTTTACTTTTAATTGTGTAAGCCACATGAAAATTATTTTAATCTATGATGTGGGTGAGGATGTAAGGTTTGTAGTTTAGCAGATGAAAGAGGCAAACTACCAGGTATTAATACAGCATGGTGTGTATTCTCATGAAGGTTTGAGGGAGCAAAGGAAAGGCAATTAAATCTAGATAGCAACATACCTTTCTAGATACACAACCCACAAGGAATCATCAGTTATGGAAATGGATAGTCTCCAAAAATGTTTTATTATACCTCTAGAATGAAGCTTTTGTTTTTTATTTTATTTTTAATGGTTTTCTTGAGGTATAATTTATATACCATACAGTTCACCCATTTAAAGTGTGCAGTTCAGTGGTTTTTAGTATATTATAGATATCTTCAACCATCACAGTGAATTTTAGAGAAGTTTCATGATCTCAAAAAGAAACCCTGTGCCCTTTACCATCTCCTACTACAACCTCAACCTTACCTCCCGCACCTCTAGACAACCACTCATCCACTTCCTGACTCTATAGATTTCTCTGTTCTGGATATTTCATCTGGAAGAATCATGTAACATGTGGCCTTTGTGTATGGCTTCTTTCACTTAGCATAATGTTTTTAAGGCTCCTCTATGTTGTAGGATATATCAAGTGCTCATTCCCCTTTATAATTCAATACTATTTCATTTTATGGTTATACCACATTTTGTTATTAGTTGATGGACATTTGGGTTATAAAATAAATTGTAAATACTTCCAAAATATGTATTTATATATTTTTTATTGATTTCAGAGAGGAAGGGAAAGGGAGAATCATTGATCGGCTGCCTCCTTTATGCCCGTCCTGGGGATCAAGCCCACAACCCAGGCATGTGCCCTTGACTGTAAGCTAACCTGGGACCCTTCAGTCCACAGGCCAATGCTTCTATCCACTGAGCCAAACCAGCTAGGGCCGTATGGTTTTTTAAAATGTGTTTATAATTCATGCATAGGTACTACTGAACAAATGTATTGTATACTATTTATTACACACATTTCCCCCTCCACCCCCACAAAAAAATAAATAGTTTCAAAGCTACAACAAAATATAAGTAGGAATCTAGCATTTTCTTTTCACCTCTGAGTGGGTCACTTTGTACTCTAGACATCTCTCACTTTTACAGATTTTTGAGGTTAGTTGTTCAGGTGAGTAAGTTAGTTGAATAAAGGTATTCTGTACAAAGGATACAATGTATGCAAATGCATGGAGATAAGAAAAAGCATGATACCTTTTCTTATCTTGCAAGTTCTGTGTCTGGAACACAGAGTGAAAGGGGTGTGGAATTTTTCATACAATCATTGTATCTTCTCCCTCAATGCTATAGTTTTACTATTACTATTTGGCATTGTATATTAGACACTATATTGCTAAACCTTTCTCTCTAGAAACAATCTTACAGTATGGGCTTCTTTCAAATAATCCCAACCAAGATTAGCTGCTTTAATTTCCTTTTACCACTCTTTTCTGGTTTACTTCTAGACATCTTACTGCAGTGTTTTCTGTGACATAAGGAAACTGGCTCTCTGCTATAGAAAATCAACATAAAAAATAAGTCCTTTGTACTTTTCCTTCTACAAAACCCATGGAGAAAGTCCCTAATACTTTATTCTATATTGTGCTGACTTTCCATATAGAAGAATTGTAATGTTTATTCTTAGCCAATTGGTTGTAGTTGAAGAGACAGTGGTCATAATATTTACTCTACTACACCAAAGACTTTACTAGTCTTGGTATCTTGTGAAGATGCTAGGCAGACTTTGGGATAAAATCCAATCAGTTTCTCAGAAATATTTCTCAATATTGGCTTGCTTATTTTTCTGTTATTCACACTCTTATTATGCTGGGTGTTTTTAACAGTGTATCACACATTCATTTACTGCATTACATACCTTAAAGGTGGCAGTAATTAGCACTGAATTTACCATCTAAGAAAACAGAAACATAGCATTTGTGGGGTCGACTTAATAAGCCTTTACTCCAGTGAGTGACAGAGCTGGGAATAGATTTGAAGTTGCTAATTCGAAATATTGAACCCAGTCCATTCAATGTGTTGACTTTGTTTTGTGACCAAGCCAAAGATTTTTCAAAAATTAATCAGTAAGAATGTGTCTGTAATTATGTTCTAATCCAAAATAAGAGGGTGAGAAATTTTCCACTTCACCAAGAAAAAAGTGCAAGATTGCTTTAGTAACAATTTCAGTTTATGAAATTATTCAAACAAACCAAAATAAACTCCTTCTTCATTAAAGGATTAGTTCATGTCATTTCAAAACTGAGACACGTTAAAAATAATTATTTTTTCTTTCCCCAGCAAATGTGTTTTTGTGATATAGAGTTCAGAGACGTTAGTTCAGAAATCCCTTTGACAAGTATTGTATTTGTGTTGTTTGGCCGTGTAACACATAAGAGACGTTCAGAGACATTAAGCCTAAAATGGCACCTGATGATTGCAGTTCTTCAAGGTTTGGGGCAAGGAAGGCCAATTATTCCGCCTGTTCTGCTTTATCCCTCCATTTTGCCCTCTTTTTCAATTACTTTCTCTAGGAATGTTTTCCTCTGAACAAAATCACTTTCCTTTTAAAAGAATTAATTCATTCAAATACTATTCTAGACTCTGGATATAAAATGGCAAATAAAGCAGAAAAGTCCCTACCCTTAAGGAACTCACATTCTTGTGTCTAACTTTGGTGCCTTCTCACCAGAGCTCGCTCATGTTCACTCATCAGATATATATTTTTTTGTTTGTTTTCAGCTTTTTCCAAAAGGACAGATTTCCAAATATAATATTTACTCTACTACAGCCAAAGACTTTACTAGTCTTGGTATCTTGTGAAGATGCTAGGCAGACTTTGGGATAAAATCCAATCAGTTTCTCAGAACTATTTCTCAATATTGAGTTATTTTTCTGTTATTCACACTCTTATTATTCTGAGTATTTAAATGAGTCACTATGCATAAGACAGTTAGAATGCTTACTGGCATATAGAAAGCATTGTTTGTACCAGGGTCAGCTATGAGTAGCAGACAGGATAGCAAAGCCTTTTCTATCTTATCAGTATGCCCGCAGATTCTGCTTCTTCTTAAGCAAGTTCTGAACTATAGCTAAGCCTCATGATAACAATGCTACATTTGAACATCCAAATATATGGAAATATAAATTAAATTTTGATAATTCACTTCACAAAAGTATTTTCTAAATTCCAATGATAAGTTTTATTGGTGTTTTGAAAACATGATTTAATATACAGAAGTAATTTTTATTCAAACAAGTATGTTAATAAAATGAAAATATTGTATCTACTTGCTTCTTCAGATGAGATATAATCATCTGAAGGAACCATGACTATAAAGTAGCTTACAGACATAAATATGGTGTACTGTAGTCACTGCCAAATAATACCTCATATTTATATAACATGAACAACTTACAAAATCCTGTCACATGCCTCATTACATTTACCTCTATAACAGTCCTGAGAAGTAGATTAAACAAGTATTATAGTTTCCATTTTGCAAATGAAGAAACCAAAGCATTAACGATATTTAGTTCTCAGTAACTTAAACAGTAGATTTGAGGAATCAGTTCTTCTGTCCAATATTCTTTCCACTATAAAACTGCAAACTATTGTTTCCTTAAAAAATAAAATAAAATGAAATAAGCCACAAGCAATATGACCTGTTAGCTGGAAGCCAGAATCAGCAAACAGATTCTGGCCTGCAATCGACAGCAACACCACTAAGATTGAGTAGGTAACCCCCATCCAACTCGCCCTCCAACTCCAGGCTCCCAAAACACATTTGGACACAGGTCAACTTCTTCACATCATCTCAGAATTTAGCTTGCTAGAGATATCATTAAATATGGGGTTGGGGATTTAAAATCATTAAATTTGTGTACCTATAATAGAGAACATGATCTAGGCAGGTAAATAATTCTGAGATGGTGATCAGACCTGGAAACAACCAGACATGGTGCTTTCAAATAATTGTGTATTTTTTTTCACCTTTAAATTAGAATATTCTGATAGATGTGGAAAAATAATTTACCAGGATATTTTTCAGTTTCATCCTAAAGTAATTGGGAAGATCTCAACAAGATTTGGGGACTCGGACTCACTCTCTGTCTCTCTTTTCCTACCCACCTGTGCTCTCTTGTTCACTGAACTACTAAGGCATGTACTGTTTGCATTGAGAGAAGTGTGAGCATCGGAAACTTGGAACTTTATGCCCCATTTTATCAATTAACTCCAGCTAGTACCATGAGAAAATACCCTTTTAAAAAGTTCTTAGAAATGAGTTCAAACAACACAACAGTCTAGGTTGGTTCAACTCACTTCATTTAGTTTTATAAAAGGCAAAGATATAAATTGTGGCTGCTCATTGCTTCCCAAAATAAAGTTCAAATTCCTTGATCTGGCCCTCGGGGACTTTCACGATCAGATTTTATCTTATTTTTGTTATTTCCCATCTTACTTATCCATCCTTCATTTTCACAAAACAGTTTTCCTCCCTCACGTGCATCCTGCACTTCGTTGCCTCCATGTGTTGGTTAGTTAATACTGTCTCTCCTACTGTTATAGCTAAATCTTTCCCCATCAAGGCCCAGTTATACTTACTGCCACTACCTCCACCCAGCTTTCCCTCTCCTTCCTCTGTGCGAGTTTCATAAGTACTTTATCAGGGGCTCTCTTATGTTATTTGTACCACCACATGGTTAAGAGTATGCCTTATCCCTTTTCCAGCCATTACGCTCCTTTACATTGGGAACTGTCTGTTTTCCTCGCTGCCATACTTAATAGAGCCCCTCTCCTTCATGACTGTTTGCAGTGGAACAGAATAGAAAAGGCGTAGGCTTTGAAGTCTGAGAGCTTTATTTCAAGTCCTTGCTCTATCATTTATTAGCCATATAACCTTGGGCAAGATACTTAACCTCTCTGAACCTCTGTTTCCTCATTCATAACACAGAAATGACAATACCCCTTCTGTCCTGACAGAGTTTAGTGAGAAAGCAGGTAGAGTTCTTATCTAGGTTCTGAAAAGTGATGTTGGTGCTGGTAGTAGTGGTCATACTTATACTTCTAATAATGACTTTGAAATTATATAGATTTACTAGAGCCCGTTGCACAAAGAGATTCGTGCAATAGGCCTTCCCTTCCCCTGGCTGCCGGCACTGGTTTTCCTCCAGCACCCAGGACCCAGGCCTTCAGTCTTCGCTGTTCTGGCCGGAGCCTTCAGTCTTCGCTCCACTGCTTCACGCCTATGTATGCAAATTAACCACCATCTTTGTTGGGTTAATTTGCCTACTCTCCTGATTGGCTGGTGAGTGTAGCGGAGGGACGTCAGTTTACATGTTTGTCTATTATTAGGTAAGATATATAGTGTGACCATTTATAAAAGTAAAGCCACTGTATTGCTTTACTTTCCTTAGCCATATAGGAGACATAAAGAATACTCTGCCATACCACACATGTAAATATATGAGAACTATTTTGAACCAGTTTATAAGAAAAGCACCCCATGAGTTTACTACAAAACAATAGAACTCACCTTAGTACTATTAGGAAGGCAGATATTCTGCAGTGTTTAATTTGCTAGAATTATCATAGCCATAGGCAATTTTAGGTAGCAATTATTTCTTTAATATTTTCCCATATTGGTTTTATGAAATCTTTTTATCTTGATGAATTTTATATTTATTTTCTTATTGCTACAACACAGAGTATATAATTTGTAGTTGTCACATTTAGAATGACAGGGCAACATAGGAGTGTTGTCAAAGTGCCCATCAAACTCCAAGCACTGTGGGTAACACCATCTGGAGAAGTACAGTGTGTGCTCTGTCGAGGACCTGGGGGCAGCATCAATCAGCCTCTGTGCTGGTCCTGAGGTCTGTGAGGGAGCACAAGGTACATTTGAACGGGAGCGACACACTGCAGCTGACAGGTGGAAGGGGGGTTCCCCAGAAGAAAAGCTACTCATGTCCTTTGATAATTTGTAATAATCATTTATATATTGTAATTATTTTTCATAATCACTATTAAGCCAAATAGAGAAGTATGTTACCAAAAGCTTAGCAGATAGAGTCTACATAATTTATTATATAGGTAAGTATTATATTAAAAGATAAGAGGATCCTAATTTAAACCAATGTAATGTTTAGTATTCAGAACCTGTCTTTACTGATCTAAGTTCTCTTCATCTCTCAATTTTTTAAATAAGTTCACTTAAATTCTTTGAATTAGTTTTTAGTATAATACTTTGTGGTAACTAATTTATGTGCTTTTATGATGGTAAGACATTACCAACATGACTGGTATTTGAATTATAAATTCAGCAAAGCAATATAACGCTGAAAAAAAGATAAAATTTTATATTTAGATAGGAGTGGAACTTGAAAAACTTTTAAAACATTTTTTAAAAATTTCTTATATCTTAAGGAAAAATAACAAAAGTAAAAATTAAGAATATTCCTAATTAGAGAATTAAATCTATATTGGGCTTCACTACCATTTTATAAATAGTCACACTATACTATCCTATATAATAAAAGCCTAATATGCTAAGTGTCTGGTCATCCAGTGAATGGTCTACTGTTCAACCAATCAAAGTATAATATGCTAATGATATGCTAAGGATAGTCTACCACTCGCTATTGTGTGCATTGACAACCAGGGGGGAGACAGTCGACTGGCCGACCAGTCGCTATGACGTGCACTGACCAACGGGGACAGATATTCCGACCAGTAAGTTAGCTTGCTGCTAGGGTCCAGCCAATG
Organism: Myotis davidii; assembly: GCF_000327345.1. Taxonomy (NCBI): domain Eukaryota; kingdom Metazoa; phylum Chordata; class Mammalia; order Chiroptera; family Vespertilionidae; genus Myotis; species Myotis davidii. The sequence goes on along the minus strand of NW_006289813.1, from coordinate 3,724,288 downwards.
GGGACTGAGAGAGATGGGCCAGACACACCCTGGAGCCCTCCCGCGGTTCCTCCCCAGCTGGCCAACCTCCCATGTCTCTCCCTGGCCGGCCAGCCCTGGCCTCGATCAGGACTGGGTGAGACAGGACCGACATGACCTGGAGCCCTCCCGCGACCCCTCCCTGTCCCTGATCATGCACCGGTATGGTCCCTTGGCCTGGCTTGCACCCTCTCACATTTCCAAGACCTCTCAGGGGATGTCAGAGAGCTGGTTTTGACTCGATCCTACAGGCCACTCCCATTGGGAAGGCGCCAGATGCAGGTCTCATGGCTGGCGGGTGCTACTGCTGTGACCTCTCCTGACAAGGACTGATTGGGTGCGAGCCTGCGGCAGGCACAGTGGGGCCGGGATGAGCGGGAGCAGCAGGTAGGAGCTGCAGGTGGCGTTGGACTGCAGGTTTTGGCCCAGTCTCCTCAGGCTACCCCAAGGGACCACACCCGTGCACAAATTCGTGCACTGGGCCTCTAGTAAATCTATATAATTTCAAAGTGATTATTAGATTGTAATGAAATATACCTGTAGTGATTATATACTACAAAGAGAAAGTACATATAGTAGCACATATAGAGAGGAAACAATATTGAGTCATCAGAAAATCTGGGTTCCTATATTCCCAGCTTAGCACAATCATCTAGAATCTCTGAACCTGTTTTTTCATCTGTAAAATAGCAGGTCATTGCGGCCTAATAACTTCTTAGACTAATAGTTTGTATTGTGATTCTAGACATACTTTTTTTACACTGAATTTAAAAATTAAGATTAAGTAATTAGTAGGATATAAATATACAGAACTCTTAGATATGAACTCTCATATAAGTCCCAAGCTACCCCTTCTGGAAGTGTCACAGAAAATACAGCTGAAAATTATGAGTATTTTTATAGTTTATATTCCAAAATGGAATACAATTTGAAAATATGGATAAATTTAATTGTATTATAACTTGTTACCTTCACATTTTCAAATCAGCTAGTAGAGAAAGACAGAGAAAAATGTTCTGTTACCTTATTTTGAGAATTTTTAAGCCCTAAAAGTATTGAAGCTAGGATGAACAACAGGGAAAGAATAATAAAAAACTTCATGAAAACGTAGACTTAACTCCATTTTATCAATGTTAGTGTTGAGCATACTCTAATATTTAATGTTTAGTGTGCAAGCATGTTTCAGGTAGTCTCTAAATCATTTAACCACTTTTGACTAATTTTCATGAAACTCTAGTCTAGAGGTTTATTTTGACCACCAGATGGAGCCATTATTATTCAATTTGTAGAATAAAAATTATGCTGAAAATAGAAATTGATGAAATAAAATGAATAAATTGTAGATTTCTTATTTTAGTTCATTAGTACAGAAAAAAGAAATTTAGCCTGGTCTTTACCTAAGTTTCTGCATAGTTTTTGTGAATGTCATAGAGACATCTTCATTAAGTAATTTCTTTATTATGAATAAACTTGCATTTTGACTCTTTTATTGGCTAGAGAGACCAGTTTTCTTCTTTCCACTTTTTAAATATATCATCTAAGCAACTTTCAATTATCTTTAACACAAAATTAATACAGATTCAACCTCTAGTCACTCAACAAATATTATGGATTATAATTACAAAGGAATGATAGTAAAGAATATATTCCATGAAGGTCCTCATTTCAGTGTCACAAGATATTCTCATTAGTATCATTTCCATTAAGTGTTTTCTTAATATAACAAACCAATGAGCAGGATATGAAGTTTACCCCCAGAAGCTCCTCAAGGAAAGGTAATACCTTGGTGAATGGCCGCCACTCTTACAGAGATTCCACCCAGAAAGCTCAGTGCTCAGGGGCCACTGCCTTAAAGTTTACTTCGCTTACTTCTCTCACCTCTATTTAATAAGTGCCAGAAATTATTTAATTCCTTACAATTCAACTTAATTAGGCAACTATCAATTGAAAACATATTTGTATGCTAGAGGCCTGCAACCTCTGTAAGTCCCCAAGAAGCCACTCCATCTAGCAAGCACAGTAAGGCACTGTGGATATTGTTGTAATCTAAGACCCCCAAAATGATCAGTCTGATCATTTGTCTGTTCAGCTACTGTTTATCAAGTACACACCATATGCAAGGCATATGCTTGGCCACAAACGGGACAGTCCCTGCTGTATGAGTTTATAGCATAGGAGGCAATACAGACAAAGAGGCAGTTATAATGTAGTGTGATTAGGAGCTACAGAGTGTTTAAAGGTTCAAATAAGGGGGAAATATGCATAATTAAGGACAATCAAGAAGAAGCATAAAGGATTCTTCCTAGGTGGAAATGTTCATGTAAATCCATGGTTTGGCAGACTGAACTTCCCATTTATTATAGTCTGGGAGGAATTTTGGACCTTTTTTGGTAGGATATTATTTCATCAGGTTACATCCAATTAGTGACCTGATGCCTTTTTATGTCAAATTTGAATATTTTCTTCTGAGTTTTCTTGTGATTCAGACATAAAGAAGAAAAAATCAAGCTGGTTAAAAGATTATACTTTTGAACCAGACTGCACGGGTTTATAGTCCCATGTTTATAATTCCTGAGATAAATTTTTTAACCTCTACTGCCTTAGTTTCCAATGCAAAATGGGGCTAGTAATATGCATTCCTCATAGGGTTGTTGCTTATGAAAGGATTAAACAAGTAATGTAGGTGCTAGTATCTGGCACATAGAGAGCATTTGAAATGGTAGGTAGCATGTTAGCTATTTTCAAATCTGGTACTTTTCCTGGAATTAATTTAAGATCTCATATATATAAAATTTCATAAAAGCATACTTTGTAGCTTCCAGAAAGGATGATGAGATACAACTAGATAGTTTTCTATATCCTTTAAAGTCTATCCCTTTTGCTTTCAAATGCTGTTTACTTTCATCAGTAACACATCACTTTTATTTATATAAAAGTTTTCATTTATTATGGGAATATTTGAAAAATTGCTTGAAATACTGATTCCAGATTTTTTAAAAAATCATTTGTAAGCAGCCTTACTAGCAGTTTCTGATACATAATAATCACTCAACAACCTTTTTCTTAAAATGAATAAATGTGTAGCTACTTGGACTTGTTAGCTTCTTGTGCTCTTATACTGAGACAGTAGAGGGTATAAGCCCTTTAACTACCAAGTGAGACTTTTAGATGGAAACTATTGGCTCATTAACTAAGTAACAATAATTGAGTAGTCATCACCCCTTTACGCTCAGGACAAAAAGGTTGCAGAATGAAGAGATTCAAGTGGGGCCAGTGTGAAGTTGCCGACTAGCTCTTAGGGAAGGGCTAGAGACATTCTTTATAACGTGCAGGGCTAAAAGTGCAATCCTGAGTATTGACTATAGATTATCTCCTAAAGTAAGAATCAGAACACATGTTTTATCCCACGTGCTGCTTCTAATCCACATGGGACACCAGCTGAGTAACCTCATTTACTCTATGGCTAGCTCACCTATAAATTGAGAAGTTAGATTAGAAGATCCTCAAAAGAATTTTTAGCTCCGGTACTCTAGTAAACTGACACTCTAGTAGTAAATTAATGGTGTAGTGATGTTGAACATTGTCTTCATTGGGCCTTTCTATATCACCTAATTTTATCTCAGAAAAGCCAAGATATTTTTAAACTTGTATTCCAGTACTAAAATGTAGGGAAGCTTTAAGCCCCTAGAAGGCTGCTATTCTACCCATAAATCCACAATTTGACACTTACAATCAATGGCTGATTTCTTAACTATGTTCACATATGTTATGTTCATTTTATCCTTTAGATTAATTTCTAGAATAAAAAGCCAATATTTAAAAAATGTTTTAGCTATCTTTCTTGGAGTGCCAGGCATATGTGGAATACTTAGTAAATTATGCTGTCTGAATTGAAGTTGTAATTGAAGACAGTAAGGAGCAGTGTGGGTCTTTAATACCACACAGACCTGGGCCAAAATCTCAACTTTTACTATATTCAACTAGACAACTGGTGCACAAAATGCATGCACAGGTATGGTCCCTAGGCCTGGCCTGTGATCAAGGCCATGTTCCCCAGCTGCCCACAGCTGGCCCCGCCCCCTGCCACCACTCATCCCCAGTTCCCCATTTGCCATCGGGTGATTGGTGCCTGACTGCTGGGGGAAGGGACCGAGAGGTGGTCAGTGTACCTCATAGTGACTGGTCCAGCAGTCATTCTGGTCATTCTGCCATTAGGGTCAATTTCTATATTACCCTTTTATTATATAGGATAGAGGCCTGGTGCACAGGTGGGGGCCAGTTGGCCTGCCTAATGAGGGCCTCGGATTGGGGTTGGGGGGTCCCTGCTGGGGAATGGTGCCGGCCAGGTTGAGGGGCTGCAGGGTTTTCAGGCCAGCCCCATCTCTGATCGGGGTGGAGGTCCCCACTGGGGGCAGGGCTGGCCTGGGCGAGGGGCCGTGGGTGGTTTGCAGGCCGTCCAAGCTCCCGATTGGGGTGGGGGTCCCTGCTGGGGATGGGGCCGGCCTGGGCAAGGGGCCACTGGCAGTTTGCAGGCCAGCCACACCCCCGATCAGGGTGTGTGGGGCTGGGCCGGCCTGGGCAAGGGGCTATGGGTGGTTTGCAGGCTGGCCACACCCTCGGCTTTGTCGGGAAGGATGTCCAGAATGACGCCCAGAAGACGTTCGGTCTATCTGGTCTAATTAGCATATTACCCTTTTATTAGTATAGATTCTGTTTCTTCATTTGTAAAATAGGTTTATAGATCCTTTCTTCGTGGATAATAAGAGCACCTTTGCCTGGTGTCTAACACATACTAGGTCCCTAGTAAATTTTTTCACTAATTTTCATTGGTATTTATTTAGCATACTAGAGGCTCAGTGCACGAAATTTGTGCACTGCGTGGGGGGTCCCTCAGCCCAGCCTGCTCCCTCTCACAGTCCAGGAGCCCTCAGGGGATGTCCTACTGACAGTTTAGGCCTGCTACTCTGCAGGAGGCAACCGGCTGATCAGGGGAAGGCATCACCCCGCTGCTGCTGCCACTGCAGCTACCAAGGTGTTTTCATCAACACAGACTCCAGTCCCTTCACCACGAAAAAATGACAATTTTTTTTGGTATTTTCAAGATGTCTCTTTCATAGGATATGACATTTCTTTCTTTCTTTTTTTATCCTCACCTGAGGATATTTTTCCATTGACTTTTAGAGAGCATGGAAGAGAGAGGAAAAGACAGAGAGAAACATCAATGTGAGAGGGACACTTCGATTGTTTGCCTCCTGCATGAGCCCTGACCTGGGCCCCAGCTAGGAAGGAGCCTGCAACCTAGGTACATGCCCTTGATCATAATCAAACCTGGACCCTATGGTCTACAGGCCAAGGCTCTAACCACTAAGCAAAACCGGCTAGGGCAGGATATGACTTTTCTTAGCCCCTCCAGCAGCGGACCTTCATTTTTACCTCCAAAAGTGAGGTGGAAAAACCCTAGATCATCTTCTTATTATCCAGGTTACCAAGAACACTGTGAGTGGCATACCGGGAGTTTAGCCATTGAGCGGTCAGAAAAGGTGTTTCCTCTGCAGCTCACACACAGAGGCGGGACTGCTGGTGTGCTGAGGCTGGAGCAGGCCCCTGTCTGTGTCCGCTCCAGGGCTGCCTGTCTCTGTCTCCGTCTCTGCTCCAGGCCTCACCTGCGCACACAACCTCCTCCTGACCAGTTGTGACTGTTATGGCGTCCCGACTAATTTGCAAATTACCTCTTTTTTTATATATAGGTGTTTTCTAAAAATTTCAGTTAATGACAAATAGTCATCATGCTGCATCATTATTATTTATGAATTATCCATTGTATATTGAGAGCACAATGTACTTAGAGAAACTGAAATTTTCACTCCTTGTGTATTTTATTAGCCACTTTTATGTCATTAAAATTGTCTAGTCACTTATTCAATTTTTGTTTATTCAGGGGGATTCAAGTACATAAGAAATAAATGTGCTAATTCCTGTTCTGGCAACATGGACTGAATTAACACAGAACTACTTTCTCCTACAAATATATAGAAATGCTGGATTAAATATGATTCAGCCCAATTTAAATACTTAGCTAAGCTACAA
>NW_006289813.1:3692124-3718137 GCF_000327345.1 Myotis davidii | reverse complement strand
GATAGAAGGGAAGAACGAAGGAAGGAAGGAAGGAAGGAAGGAAGGAAGGAAGGAAGGAAGGAAGGAAGGAAGGAAGGAAGGAAGCAAGGAAAGAGAGAGAGAGAGAAAGGGGAGAGGGAAGTCCTAGGTACCAAAAAGAAGAAGCATAACCAGAGCTTGAAGTGAACAAGCTGACACTATAGTTGCCCAGGGGGATATTGGAACCAGATGTAGGCTCTAATAGCTAGAAGCTGGGTTTTTAATCTCACCCTTGGACAGAGATGTGGCCTCGGGTCAAGAGAGGTGGAAACTACAAAAACTGCCCACCTGGTCAGTAAGGCCACAAAGAAGCTTGCTATTTTTCAGAGTTATGTGTGGGAAAGGGGGGGAAAGTCTGTCATAATAAATCAAAATCAAAACTCTACACTTCTACCAGCCATGGTTATAAAGTCATAATCTACACTATCTATATGGTACAAGAATCCTAAGCCAAGAAATTAACTTAGAAAAAAATGGTTCTGAACCAGTGGAACCCCTTAATTGCCTGGTAGAAACAAATGCAAAAGTTCTCTGTAGAAATTTTTACACAATCCTGGGTGCCTAGGATGCCTATGGAGCATGGTGCAGATGCAGCTCTAGCTGAAGATAAACTCACAATTAAAAATTAGAAAACACTCAGAGAAATGTCTATTCTAGGGAGAGAGTCGGAAGACATAACAGAAGGATTCCCGAGAACAGCATGAAAGATACAACATAACAAGTGTGTTTTAAGTAGAGATTTTTAAGGAATAAAAATTATATTCAAAGACTAAGGTTATCAAAAAGAGTAGGTGAATTTTTAAAAGAACCAAATAGAATATCTAGAAATTTTTTTTAAAAAAAAAACCCACATAATTATCACTATCAAAGACTTAGTTTGTGTTTCAAAAACTGGTTAGATACAAGTAAACAGAGAGTTGGTGAACTGAAATATATAACTAACGAAATCAGCACAGAGTATACTGCTGAGAAAGTGAAACATGAAAAATGAATGTATTATGATCTTTTATAGTTGATCACATTATAAATAGGACTTTATATTAATATGACAGGCCCATTAAAAAGTAAAAGAATGGACCTGATTTTTCACACACTAGGGTTTGTGCAGCATATATTATTTCATTTGGCTGTGTGTACTGTGTAAAAGTGTTTGAGTTCGTTTCCAAGAAGTCCATGTGGAACCTTAGCAGGCTTAATCCTGGCACCATAAATGTGCATAATAAAAAACCAACAACCTTACAACTTTTGTCAAGCTGTTTGCCTATACATTTGGGCTAGAAATTAAAAGAGGAGGTGGGAAAAGATATCCTTAAACCAGGCAATTAAATACAGTATCTCAGAAGACCAAGAACTAGAGAAGCCATTGTGAAATGATTACCACGATCAAGCTAATTAATATGTCATCTTATGTAGTTACAATTTGTGTGTGTGTGTGCGTGCGTGTGTATATAGTGAGAAGACTTAACATCCACTCCGTTAGCAAATTTCAACTATATAATACTATATTATTATCTATAATCACTATGCTGTACATTAAATCTCCAGAACTTACCTATCCCACATAATTACACATTTGTACCCTTTGACCAATATCACAATCCTAGTAGGTAACCATTAAAATGTGTTTCTTGGTTCACACATTTTTTTTAACTAGAAAATCTCTTGAACAAAATGGCTGATTATTAATACAGTGCACATTAATAATACTCTTTAAAATGGGTAACAAAGAGGCAAATAAACCCAGGCTTAAGTGGAAAGATTACTAGCATTCTTTTTTTTTTAGATTGATTAAAAAAGACTGATTTGTTGTTCCACTTATTGATAAGGTCATTGGTTGCTTCTTGTATGTGACCTGAGTAGAGATCAAATGGCAACCTTGGTGTATCGGAACAATGCTCTAACCACCGAGCTGTCTGGCCAGGACCACTAGCGTTCTTGATTACCTCTGGCTCCTCTTGGTTTACCAGTCAATGACAAGTGACAGGTTATTGTTTTTTCAGTCACAAATTTTCATTAATATGTATACATGTAATGTATTATAAATGTTAGTACCGCCCTAGCTGGTTTGGCTCAGTGGATAGAGCGTCAGCCTGCAGACTAAAGGGTCCCAGGTTCGATTATGATTAAGGGCACATGCCTGGGTTGCGGGCTGGATCTCTAATAGGGGGTGTGCAGGAGGCAGCCAATTAACGATTCTCTCTCATCACTGATGTTTCTATCTCTCTCTCCCTCTCTTTTTCTCTGAAATCAGTAAAAATGTTTTTTAAAAAACATTAGTACAGTACTTGTTTTTTGAAACAAAACTGTATTCTATAACTCCAGATGTTAACTAATCTTCACATGGAATTATTGCAGGATCAAATGCATACATTTGTTTTCTAATTTGTAATTTAGTAAAAATTATTTTTGCCTGCTTTTGGTAATTGTCTTGACTTATTTGCTAGATATATTTACATATTATAATTCCATCAAAGTGAAGTTGTTTGTTACTATTCTTCTTCTTATTATTATTATTGTTGTTTCACTGGTGGGGGGGAAGTAGCAGGTAATTGGAAAAAATCAATCAATATTGAAAGAGAGTATATTATAAGGCAAGGGAATAATATAAAATGGTATTACTGAATTTCAGGAAAATCATAGTTATTCTAAAAATGAGATAGGTGATTTTATACTCAAATATAATAGAGAACAACTGCAATAGTTCAGCATATAATAAAGATGTGTATAAAATTGGTTGATAAATTAACATCAGTCACTTTCTAATCTAGGAAATAGTTGTTGAGCTAGGCGAATTTATTGGTTTGGTTTTTTAATTAATGGAGGCAAACCAGCCCCAGGTTCTGACCTCCTCTTCAGTGATAAGAGCATAGACTTTAACATGAATCCACAGAGCCTTTTTACGTTTATTCTAAGAATAGTCTATCATTCTTCAGAGGAAGAGGCTGCTCTAGGTGGTGCTGTTGCAGAATACAGAAGAGAAAAGCAAAAGTATGAAGCTCTGAGGAAGCAGCAGCCCAAGAAGGGAACTTCCCGGGAAGACCAGGTAATTTCACAAACTAAATTTATTGCCTTTTAACTGTCTCAAGTATTGTTAATGGAGCCTAATTTGATTATACATCAGGGGAAGCACTATCTCTTAGCAATGAAAAAGCACGTGTTTATATAGGGCGGGGTGCCAAGGACCTTGGCCACTCATGCAAAAGTCCAGAGGATAGAGTTCTTTCCACACATAGTAGATGCAAAGCCTAAACTTTCAGGTTTTAAATCTGTACTCCCATATCAAGCACGGGAGCCTCATAAAGCCACATATTATCAGTTTCTTAGGTGGAACCTCTGGCTAAGTGACCATTATGAAGTAGAGAAGTGGTGACGATGAAGGGCTCTTCTGGCCCAGCATCTTATAAGCTGACCAGCCAGATCCCCTTGAAACTGCAGGTTGCCTGCAGAGAAGGCATTTGGTCTACTAGTTGACGTCTACTGTAAATCATATTGCAAAATTCTGCTCATTGCAAGTATTCCTGTTTCTTTAACTAGTAATATAGGAAGATTGCCAGAAGTCAGAATAAAAAGAAATAGGGAATCAGCTCAACAATTTGAGAGTCCACCATACACACCATGCAGCACTTGTCCCTCAATAAAATAAATCTCCCTCAGTGCCCTTCATGTTGAAAAGCTAAGGGGCAGACGAAAATCTTTTCTCTTTAGTGCTGCTATATATATATATATATATATGCCATTGTAGATGTATAAATAAAATAGGCAAAATAAAAGTAAATTAAAAAGCTCAAGACTATTTGGATAAATAAATCTATCAGGAACTCTGCTATAAATGACACCTAATTCCCGATAACAAAGGAGCATGCATCATTACTTAGCATGAAAATAGTCATAGGGAAAGTTTAACAAGAAGTAAAGTATAGGAAATAATAATTGCAAATAACTAACTTAGACAGTTTTCAAAAGAAATGGAACAGCAAATAAAATTAAGAAAAAGTACATTATTAACTTGCTTTCTTGGAGTCACACTGCAATGAATATACTACCAAAGATCTAAGGATTACTCTTATTCATGCATTCCTCTTTTTTCCTTCCTCACAAATAATTATTAAGAACTTACCATGTACTAATCACTGTATTTGGTGCTAAACAAGGTGGGCACATCCCTGCCCTCTCTGAGCTATCAGGAAAAAGAGCCAGTTAAACAGGTACAATAATACCAATAAAAAGGGGGAGCATTATGCCAGCTTAGGTACAGGGAACTATACCTGTACCTAAGCTGTATAGTAGTAGGACCAAACATGTCCTAAGAATGTGGGAAGGCCTACCTCAGAAAATGATTTCTAGGCTGAGCTTTGAAGTTTGAATAGGAGATGTGTGGCTAGACAAAAGGAACAGTATAAGACAAGTCTTTGATCTCTTTGCAAAGAACGAAAAGATGTTAAGTATGACTGGAACATAAATGAGAAGGAGAGAGGTGATAAGCAGAAGCCAGCTCATTCAAGGAAGGTATTTTTGAGCCTTAATAAGGAGTTTAGATTTACCCTAAGGGCAGTGGGCAGCCATCAAATGGAGGAAGTATTATGATCTCATTCGCAATTTGGAAAGATCGCTTCAACCCGGCCACAGTAAGGAGACTGGACTGAACCGGGGCAGGACTGGAGACAGAGGTCAGTTGAGAGACCTTATGTGTAGATATGCACAGTTTCCCAAGGTGGGTCCTTTCAGAGCAGCTTCTCCGTGCTGGGAAGGCCCTAGTGGTGCGGCAGGTGGTTGACCATTCATCCTTTGGCAAAAGCCAGACCGGTTCCCCTGTAGATGGCAAACAGAAATACCTCCATGCAGATCCTATCTTCTTTACCCTGTGCTGTATCCCATTACTTTTGTGATGTTTGCTTTTCTGCCTAGTGTCTTCTCTTGCCTTTAGAATGCAGCTAGAAAAAGCCCAGCCTTGAATAGGAGAAGCTAAGCCAGGCCAAGAGGATGTTTTTTGTTGGTCATAGTCCCCCCTTCTTTGAGGAAATGCCAGTAGCACATTAACTGGCTCTGAAAACGGACTGCCTTGCCACTTTCGACTCAAGGAAAAAGATCCAGGTCTAGTGTAATTTGCTAGGGAGTTTTAAAATTTCATTTCACTAAGAAGTATCCTTTGTTTTCATGTTTCTTTATCCCCTTTTCCAAGTATACAAAAGTCCACCATTACAATTTGATGGGATTTACCTTTAAGTGATAAATGATAGATAGATAGATAGATAGATAGATAGATAGATAGATAGATAGATAGATAGATAGATGAAGATAGATATTTATATAATATAAATATAAGTATTTAAGCACATACACACACATAAACACATAAAAAACCTTGAAGAATATATACCAAAATGTCAGCAGTGGTTATTCTGAGTAGTTGTATAATATTTTTGTTTTGTTACTCTTTATTTTCTAATATTTCTACAGTAAACAAAATACAATAAAAGTAGATTTATTTTAATGAATAAGGTTTAAAAACAAGGGATGCTTTCTTTATCTGTTAAATGTTTGAAGAGCTTAGTCCTGCCCTAGCTGGTTTGGCTCAGTAGATACAGCGTCAGCCTGTGGACTGAAGGGTCCCAGGTTCGATTTCTGCCAAGGGCACATGCCTGGGTTGCAGGCTTGATCCCCAGTATGGGGTGTGCAGGAGGCAGCCAATCAATGATTTTCATCATTTATGTTTCTGTCTCTCTCACCTCTCCTTTCCTCTCTGAAATCAATAAAAATGTATTTTTTTTAAAAAAGAGCTTAGTCCTATAATTACTACTCTAGAGATGGATAAAATATTTAAACCCTAACCCATCAGGCAGCCCTCAGAATGCCCATAAGGGTATTCTACAGGACTTAATAGTTTTTCTCTCAAAATCATGTCATTCAGCAGTTACGGTGATGTGTATATTTTCAGCTGTTGTCTATGTGGGCATTAAATTTTGTGAAACATATAAAGCACATTTCACTATCATTTTTTAGCAATACTGCTTTTGCTTTTATTTTGACACCACCTGTCTTCATTAAGCTTAGGTTCTAGACCAGTAAAACCAACTTAATTTTTTCATGAACTGTGGTGTCGATGGTATTTGGCAGATAAACTCTGGAGCCTTGCAATTTACTGTGACTCCTTACTATACCTGTTATTCACATATTGAACTATCATACAACTTTCTCCTTATGAAATATATTTTGGTACTAAATTCCATGTATCAATATTTTAATTAGATACTTGATTTTTATATATGGATAATACTTTATCCTGTTTTCTAATTATATTTTTTTTAAGCCGTAGAATAAAAATCTTATTCAACTTTTTTTCTCTGCTCAAATTCTGGAGTAGACTGTTAAAGTACAGCCCAGAGACAATGGAATTATCAAATTGTAAGCACTTGTTTCTGCTCATTCAGGAAGGGCAAGGGAGCCAAACAATAATCAAAGGAATGATCCCTTTTCTAAAAAAACATACTATACACGATCTTTATATCCTACTTCTTTCACTTAACAATAGAATGAAATATTTCATGTATAGAATTTAGTAACATAGTCATTGCTTATTACCAAATGTATCTAGTTCTTTATGGATAAACTTTTAACATTTCCATTTTCCCACTTGGGTGACTGTTGCTGGAATGCACATCCTTCACATAAGCCATTTTCTGTGTCTCAGAGAATTTTTCTCCATGTATTCCCAGTATTGGAATTATTGAATCAAAGGGAATGATCACCTTAAAGTTTCTAGCACATAAAAATAGTTTTTAAAGATATCACTCCAGTGTACCCATCTTCCCAAAGTTAATGTGTCCGTTTATTTCACCTTCCCCAGTACTGTCCTTTTTTTTTACATTTTTAGGAAATTGTTCAATGACAAATACTATTTGTTAGTGTTTTGTTTTTTATTTTACACTAGAGGCCTGATACATGAAATTCGTGCAAGGGGCTCAGTCCTCACAGCCACAGGGGCTTGCCTCGGCCCTTGCAGCCCCAACTTTGTCCGAAGGTCGTCCAGAAGGACGTTCAGCTGTCCAGTCTAATTAGCATATTACACTTTTATTATAAATATCTTAATGAAGTACCTCCCTGTTTTGTGGACAGTAAAAAGTTAACTATTAGTAACAAGCATGCATGTGAAAATGTAAGTATCTTCTATATAAGCAAATTTATGTTCTCCAAGTAAGAAAGTAATCATGTATCTCTGAGGTAAAATGTTGGTGCAGATGCAAATAGGGTAATGTCGGGGATTGTGAATATCAATCACTGTTGCAGCAGGAAGACAGTTTTGTTATTTTCCTCCAAAAGTAGAAGTTTATCTAAGTGTTTTCCATCCTGGTAGGATATTCTTTCTAACAAATATAAGTGTGTTTTCTAAAATTACATTTATCCTTATCAAAAAATGTATTCTTATTTCAGACCCTTGCGCTGCTAAACCAGTTTAAATCTAAACTCACGCAAGCAATTGCTGAAACTCCTGAAGACAACGTTTCTGAAATGGAAGTAGAAGATGATGAAGGATGGTAAGGGCTTTGATTTCTTTCTGTTCACCAGGAACAAAGAGGCTCAGAGCAGAGACATTTCCACTACATCATCCCTTTGTTTTCAAACTTTGCCTTCAATCATACCCTCCTTGTTATAGGGCAGCGGTTCTCAACCTGTGGGAAACGACCCCTTTGGCGGTCGAACGACCCTTTCACAGGGGTCACTGAAGACCATCCTGCATATCAGATATTTACATTATGATTCATAACAGTAGCAACATTACAGTTATGAAGTAGCAACGAAAATAATTTTATGGTTGGGTCACAGCATGAGGAACTGTATTTAAAGGGCCAGAAGGTTGAGAACCACTGTTGTAGGGGCTCATCACCCTTTACTTCATTTCACTTTGCTAAGCATTTATTGAGTGCCTACTGTGATCCCAGCTTTGTGCTAACCAGTGCAAAATACACAAGATGTATAGGACACTATCCCTGCCCTAGATTATCTACTATTGATAAGACTCACGTTAAACAACTGAAAAAACAGCCTTAAAAGATTCTAAATCATTAATGTTTTTACACTTTCCCACAAACATTTTAGAAATCACTAATCCATTTCATAATCCTACAAGTTTCTCTTCAAATTTATTACCTACAGGATCCTAGGAATACATGCATAGTTAACTTATTTTTATCTTTGGATATTTTTCAGCTGTTTAAGACACTGTTAAGAAATAAAGGAATTAATGACTTGTATGCGTCCTGTGCTTAGCACTTTATCCTATACTGGCAAAAAAGAAAGAAAAAAAGAACAAGAATTGTGTTTTCCCTTATCACACTCCTCTGCCCTTCAGTTGACTTCACATGTAGTATATTAGCCTCCCCACACCTACTGCCTCCATCTCCCACTGCACCCTGGCTCAGGCACATTGCTGCGTGCAAGCCAGCAGGTCACCCCCACACATGATTCATCGCTGGAGCCTCTGAACTGTCACATGTGCCATTACCCCAACCCAGAATCGTAGCCACACTCCTCTCTGCCAGACAGCATCTCTCCCTATTTCAAAACTCTGTTCAGCACTCCCATCCTCCAGGAAACCAGTCAGCAAGATTTGTGGTGCACTCACAAATCTAGAGGGTGGAGGAAAGAGGCTGGGACACACGTTAAAAAAGACATAAAAACACTCATTAAGAAAACATTTAAGCAAATAAGACTCGGCAGCTATAGATAACTTGAATCAAAAGGGCTGAGAGGATGATGATTTGAATGCAATGAATCCTAGCTACTCCAGGACCCTGAAAGTACTTGTGTATTTCTCTATATATGGTTTCTGTATGATCTGAGTTGTGCCAAATTTTTTTAAAGCCCTGGGTCTCTCTTAATAGGTTTGTATTACTTACATATTTGTTTATACTTAAATTCTAAGTTGCTTAAAGACAGAAGCTGGCTTTTCCCATAATTCTATGCCAGAGGTGAAGTTCAGTGAGTGTTGATTAACCCATAGAGATAAATGCACATTGCATAGCATAGCACTTTCTGTTCTTTATATGACTGGACATGTTTAGTTCTATTTTGGATTCCATGAATGTCTCAAAATATCTTTCAAATGTTTTGGGTTCAGTCACCACACACAAAAAAAAATGTTTTTGCCAAGTTTTCTTCCCCTTATTTTTGAATCCATATGCATTTTTTTAAGGAAATATGATCCATGTGTTTTTGATTCATTTACACTTAACTCATCAAGAGGGTGTTTTGTAAGAGCAGTTTGATGCCCAATATGTTTTTTTTTACTTTTTATAAGCCATTTAAGTCCTTTTTTATTGAGCAGGAAAGTCACCAACAAATTTAAACCCAGAAGTTCCATTTGAAACTCATAACCCACAGGATTCAAATTTACTGTCAACTTGGCAAGCCCATTTAACTTCCCAAGGTTCTCCCTCGTCCCTTTGGTGCAGTATTTTCTCATTTTGAATTCCTCATTAGCTTCAGATATCAATTAGTGTCATTATTGTTTTTGATGTACTTTCACAATACAACCACTGTTCTAACATGCTCATTAGAAAATTAAACAAATGGGGAAACTTCACTTGATAGGGGGGAAATCACTGGTCAATGATGTTGGCCAGTCCTCAGCAAAAATAAGTGGCAGAGGGAAGGCAAACATGTTAAAGGAGCCATTACCATGTCTTCCGGGGTTCATTTCTGACTGTAATTGTAACCTCCTAAACAGAAAATCAGTACTGTGCACTATGTACCTACACATTTTTCTGGTATTTGCTTTTTCTAATATTTAATAAAATGCCTTTAGTATTCAAGGCACTATACAGAATCATATATAATGCCTGGGTCCCCTGTATAATGCCCTCTTGTTGAAATATAGACTATTGAAATTCTGTAGCCTGATAAGGAACAACATCATTTCTGTTCATAAATAAACCAGTTCGGCTTTATCAAGTCTCTGGTGATTTAGATCATCTCTCGTAAAGTATATATTGCACTCAGAAAAGAAGTCTTGTATTCACAATGATTTATAGCAAATATTAGAAGTATATGGCATGTGCCTGTGTGTTATGCATAAATTACACAGCTCCCAGAGTATTTTGTAGGTCACGGTTGCCGCTTTTCTCAGAAGTGAAAGTCAGCCAGTGCTGTAGCACTGTCAGGGTCTGTTATCTGAGGTAAAATGATTGCTTCTGAGACATTTTTATGTGTCCGCATGAGTGACCACACATTGAGGGATCATTTTCATTTTCTGTCAAGATAGAAACCATTACCAATTTGTTATGTTTTCTTTTACTTGGCAAACTGTTCTATTTGCATTTTTGGCTGGGCTGCTGTATTGGCATAGTATACAACAGACATTTGGGTACCATTCAGCAGCATTCTATTTTTTATGCAAAAAAGAAAAGTAGGAAGGGGAGAGAAAGAAAAGAAATATGATTCTATTGTAAACACTATATATGGTGTTTGATAATTATTCCCAGATTTCACTGTCTAGCAAGGCATTTAAAGAAGTGTTATTAGTAGATCTAAGCTGAAATGCATGATAGAAATTTTTCACTCAAAATTATTAGGATTCTCCCCTTTGTTGGGATATATATTGCCAATATTTGGTGGCAGTGATGGGCACCAGATTCCAGGGTAGCAGCAAGGGCCTGTTTGCCACTACATTCCTTCTCCTCACAGCATTGCACTCTCATATAGAATCCTTCTCCAAGCATGGATTTTATAAAACCGATTAGATACATGGCTAGAGTCATCAGCCAAAGGATTCATATGACCATGTGGATGAAGTCCATATGTCATTTTAGGTTTGTTTAGATAAAGCTTGGTTAGCTCCCAAAAAAGTTTTGAGAGAGCTGTGTCTGACAAGGCAGTCAAGAGACTTATAAAAAAGAAAGCCACCTGCTCCTTATGCAACAAAATCAGCATTCCAGGAAGAGGAGAAAAATTAAATCTATGAGAGGATATTGCGATCCTGTGAGTCTTAACTACTCACTGCTATGTTCCATTAAAAATTCTTTCCAGATAGTTAAGTCTAAGAGTAACCTAAAGCTTTACAACAAATGGACATGAAAAACAATGCACAAGGGAGGTCTGTCTGCCTCCTCATTATCTATCTCTCTGCCCTCACCACTTTCCCATAGTACCTACAGTATTCAGTATTGTAAGAGTCAGAAAAGCACTAACAATCAATTGCATGGTTGCCTCCAGTAAACATTTTAATATTTTTATTATATAGGGAAAATATGTTTACTGTAGAAAAGCCAGACTCCTCCCAAAAAAAATAAATAAAAATCACATGTGATCTAAAACTCAATAATAAATACCATTAATTTATACATGTATATACCCCTCCAGATATTTTTATGTGGAGACATATCTTAAGCAGAAACGTGATCATATAATACTACAACTTTATAACTTGCTTTTCCCCTCAGCAATATATAGTGAATACTTTTCCTTGCCATATATAATTTTATGATATAATTTTAATATTTTGTTTTTATGGCCATCTAGTATTCCAAAATATGATGAACCACAATTTTCTTGATCAACTTTATGTTAGATATTTAGGCTCTTTCCAGTTTTTTTTTCTTTTTTTATTGTACACAACATTGTAATAAACATCCTCCTATCTTTGTCGTTGCCAATTTCCTCAGGATAAATTTCTAAAACTGAAATTCTTAGTGCTTCATTTTATCACTACCTTAGTACTTGCCTCAGAGCAGTGGTTCTCAACCTTCCTAATGCCGCGACCCTTTAATACAATTCCTCATGTTGTGGTGACCCCCCAACCATAAAATTATCTTTGTTGCTACTTCATAACTGTAATTTTGCTACTGTTATGAATCGTAATATAAATATCTGATATGCAGGATGTATTTTCATTGTTCGCGACCCACAGGTTGAGAATCGCTGTCTTGGTGGGTATGCATGTTCGGCTTCTGCAAAGTATTTTCAAATGGCCCTCCCAAAATGTCATTCCAATTTATACTCCCAAGTAAATATCATTTTTATGACTTGCTTTTGGGCTGTTAGTTTCTCAAGACTTAAGTAAGGTACTTTGCAGTGCTTAGTGAAAAAGTAATATTTTCAGAGAAATGCTTTCCTTTGAAAACTTCTTAAAAATACGAAGCCTGATTTCCTTCTGTTTTTAATAAAGCAGGTACAAATTTCAATGTATCTCTTCTTGAGATGCTTAGCTCTGAATAATCTTGCTCTTCGTTCTGAAAAGCTCTCCTAAAATAATCCTACAGGTTTTGTGTAGGTGCCTTTCATTATGTTGAGGAAGTTCCCTTCAACTTCTAGTATACTGAGAGTTTCAACATGAATGATGTTGAATTTGTCAAATACTTTTGTGTATAATTGATATGATCATGGGGCTTTTCTTGTTTGACTATTAATAGGATAAATTACACTCATTGATTTTCAAATCTTAAATGGCCTTGCAGTCATGTAATAAACCATACTTGATCATGATGTGTTTCCCTTTTTAATTTGCTGAATCAAACTTACTAATACTTCGTTGATGATGTCTGTGTCTGCGTTCATGAGTAATACTACTCTTTACTTTTCTGCTATTTTTGTCTGGTAGGGGTATCTGGGTAATACTGGCCTCATAAAATAAGGAAAGTAGTTCCTCCTCTTCTATTTTCTGGAAAAAAGAAAGATTACATAAAATTGGTATTATTTTCTCTTTAAATATTTGACAATTTTCCAGTGAAACCAGATGAATATGGAGATGACTTTTTCAGAAAAATTTTAATAGACTTTTATATGTTTAGTGCAGTTTTAGGTTCACAGCAAAACTGAGAGAAAATACAGGGAGTTCCCATATTCTCCCTTCCCCTTCCCCCACCCCCTATAGTCATCCCAACTATCAGCTTCCTTCACCAGAGTGGTATGTTTCTTCCAATTGATGAATCTGCATTTGCACATCATTATCACTCAAAGTCCACACACTAGGCTTCACTCCTGATGTTGTATATCCTATGGGTTTGGACAAATATAAAATGAGATGTATCCACCATTATAGTACTTGACAGAATAGTTTCACCACCCTAAAGTTTCTCTATGCTCTGACTATTCATCCCTCCTCTAACCCTGTCAACCACTGATCTTTTTCACTATGTCTGTAGTTTTGCCTTTTCCAGAATGTCATGTAGTTGGAATCATACACTTTGTAGCCTCTTCAGATTGTCCTCTTTCTTTTAGTAATACACATTTAAGTTTTGGATGTCTTTTCATAACTTCATAGCTCATTTCTTTTTAGTACTGAATAATATTCCCTTGTCTAGGTACACCAGAGTTTATCCATTTGCCTACTGAAGGATATCTTGGTTGCCTCCAAGTTTTGGCAATTATGAATAAAGCTACTGTGAACATCCATATGTAGTTTTTTGTATGGACATAAGTTTTTTGATAAATTCCAAGGAGCAAGATTGTTGTGTCATATGTTTCGTTTTGTAAGAAACTACCGACTGTCTTCCAGAATAGCTATACTACTTTATATCTCCATCAGCAATGAATGAGAGTCCCTGTTGCTCCACATCCTCACTGGCATTTGGTGTTGTCAGTGTTATGGATTTCAGCCCTACAAGCAATCTATTACTAAATGTATAATGTTATCTCATTGTTGTTTTAATTTGCAGTTTCCTAGTGACCTCTGATGTTAATCATCTTTTCACATGCCATTTGCCATCTCTGTATCTGCTAAGGTTTTTCTTTCCACTTTTTATTCGGTTGTTCATTTTCTTATTGCTGACTTTTACATGTTCTTTGCATATTTTGAGTGACAATCCTTTGTCAGATATGTCTTTGCAAACGTTATCCCAGTCTGTGGCCTGTCTTATTCTCTTGACATTGTTGTTTGTTTGTTTGTTTTTTCTCTCATTTTTTTTATTTTCTTGATTTATTATTTTTTTCAAAATTATTTTGTTTTAGTTTCAGATGTATAGCTTAGTGGTTAGACTTTATAAAGTGTTTACCCCACCCCTCACCCCCGATATTTCCAATACCCACCTCACACCATAGATAGTTATTATAATATTATTGACTATATTCCCTATGCTGTACTTTCTATCACCATGACTGTTTTGTAACTATCAATTTGTACTTTTTTTTATTGTTTAAAGTATTACATATGTCTCTTTTTTCCCCCATTGACCGCTCCCTGGCCACTCCCCCCACCCCAATTAATCCCTTCACCTTTTCACCTAGTCTGTTAATATCCCTCCTTCCCTCTAGCATTGTTTTTCACAGAGCAGAAATTTTTAATTTTAATGAAGTTCAGCTTATCCATTATTTTATTCATGGATCACCCCTTTGATGTTATCAAAAAAAAAAGTCATCACCATGTAGTCATGTAGCTTTTCTCTTATGTTATCTTCTAGCAGCTTTATACTTTTGCATTTTACATTTAGGTCTATGATCTGTTTTAGGCTAATTTTCTGAAGGGTCTAAGTGTCTAGTTTATTTTACTTGTGGAACATTTCTATTTTCACAGAATTTTTTGTTTGGACACATCTTCATAGGTACTTTAATGTGATATCTCATTGTTTCTTTTAAAACCACTGGTGAAGTATATTTTTAGCCAATTATAAGTTATTCAGATTAATTAATAAAATTATATAAAATAAGTGAGTAGAAGTCACTCATACTTTAAATATTCATTCTTTTATGCCTTTTTTACTCTTATTCTTCTCCTAGCATAGGAGATGAAGGTGGTTCTGGATCCCACCAATTCATTCTTGAAGCAAATATTTGCATATGCTGTTCAGTTGACCTTTGAACAGCTTAGGTTTGAACCTCGAGAGTCCACTTACACGCAGATTTTTTTAAAATAAATACAGTTGGCCCTTTTTATCCACATCCTCAGATTCAACCAGTCAGTATTTTTGCATTGCAAACCACGGTTTCTCAACCATGGATTCCCAACCATGAGTCAAAAATACTGCTTTTGCTCTGAAGTTGGTTGAATTCTCAGGTGCAGGGAGCCAACTGTAGTTAAGTTTTAGGGGAACCAGAAGTTATACAGATTTTTGACTGAGTGGTGTTGGCGCCCCTAACCAACCCCCTTGGCGTTGTTCAAGGGTCAACTGTATTGCAGGCAACTGCTAGGACCCTTATGCTATCTTCTCTCATTAACCCTCCTACGAGCCTCATGGGGCTCATAGTTTAGGGACCAGTTGTGGTAGATTTGTTTCTTACAATTCCATCAGATAATCAGTATTATTCCCATTTTATAAATGAGGAAACTGAGCCTCAAATAAGTTAGGTTACTTGCCCAAGACTATACAGTAGTAAATGGTTATTGTGGGTCACACTTAAGATCTCATGCTGCTTCCAGAACACCAGCTTCTACCAACAGTGATTTCACTGTGAAGTAATAATCAATGGGATAAGAAGAAAAACTCAACTTGACTTTTAGAGACCTTTAATTCTAAATAATACCTGTCTTCTGGAGCTGGTTACAGCTTATATTACCATTCTCATCTCTGGAATACTTTCCACATCCCTTTAAAGAAATGCACTATCCTGGAGGCTCTCTGTAATCCCACATATTGAATTATCTCCTAATTATAAGTGGGCTGGCAAATCAGACTGCCTGGGTTCAAATCCCTGCTCCAACAATGATTGCTGAATGACCTGAGCAAGCAACCTCTCTTGTAAAATTTTATTTCTTCACCTGTAAAGTGGAGATAACAACACCTATATCAGAATTATTATTAAAATTAAGTGAGATGATTTATGTAATGTAGTTAACATAGTGCCTGACTCTAAGGAAATGCTCAGGAAATATTAGGTGTGAGGGAGGGAGGTGGGTGTATGGGACTCGGGTAGTATTGATAAGGCTTGACAAATTACTCAAGCAACACAAACTAAACATTGTAAATTAAATTGGCAGAATGTTAGTTATACAATCCTCTTGTAAAAACCTCAAAGAAAAATACATAAAGAAAAGGTGAATGTTAATTTACTTCAGATAAAGTTATCTGTGACCTAGAAGGAATGTAAGTATATTCATTAAATTTGCTAGGGCTCGATGGTTCTATTTTGAAATCTGTTGAGAAAAAGAGAAAAGTATAGTAAGGCATGTTGATTAGCTGAATTGAGATTATAAAATGCTGAGGCTTAGAGTTTAGTGAATATAAATTTAGCAATCATGGGAAAAGAGGAGAGTGAACAAGATTATCTTTTCTATGCTGGGAATATACTATCATAAATTTGACTCTCTCCAGAATTTTTTTTTCTTTTTAGCACACATAATTTTGGAACAGATAAAAGCTACCTGGGCATTAGTGGTTTATTTCTATTGGAAAGAAAGTTTAAAGAGCAAGGGTTCTGGGGATTAGCACAATATAGTAAAAAGTCATTTCACAATGATGTTCCAGATAACAGCAAAGCCTGTAAGTACAGGATGGAAATTCCCATTGTACACAGACAATTAAGATGTTATCAACAGCACTTTGGCACTTTAACCATCTCCACAAGTTAAATGATGCTTCAAACATGATAGAAAACAAAAGTAGTAAGATTCCAGGTGAAATTTAGTGAACAAAGATGCATAACTTCTAGGCAGTTGTTTGATCTCTTTAAAGGCAGTTTTTGTTTGTTTGTTTGTTTGTTTGTTTAAATATACTTTTAGTGATTTCAGAGAGAAAGGGGAGAGGGAGAGATAGAAACATCAATGATGAGAATCATTGATCAACTGCCCCCCTGCACGCCCCCTACTGGGGATGGAGCTCACAACCCAGGCATGGGCCTTGACCAGGAATCAAATCTGGGACCCTGCAGTCCACAGGCTGAGGCTCTATCCACTGAGCCAAATCGGCTAGGGTTTTGCTTTGGTTTTTGCATCTCCTCCTGCTGGAAAAGGCTCCCCCCTCTCATTTAAGCAATCCTATCCTATATAACCTATCTATACTAATAAAAGGGTAATATGCTAATTAGACCAGGTCAACTGGCCATCTTCCAGGCATCAGACTTCCTTCCAGACAAAGCTATGGTGGTGGGGCTGAGGCAGAGGCAGTTAGGGGCAATCAGGCCAGCAGGGGCGGGCAGTTGGGAGCAAGATAAAGCTGTCAGGGGGAGGGCAATTGAGGACGAGATCAGGCCAGCAGGGGAGAGCAGTTGTGGGGTGACCAGCCTGGCAGCGGAGGGCAGTTGAGAGCGAGATCAGGTTGGCAGGGGAGAGCAGTTAGAGGAGAGATCAGGCCAGCAGGGGAGAGCAGTTTTGGGGAATCAGGCAGGCAGGCAGAGGCAGTTAGGGGCAATCAGGCAGGGAGGCAGAGAGGTTAGGGGTGATCAGGCAGGCAGGCAGGTGAGCAATTAAGAGCCAGCGGTCCCAGATTGCAAGAGGGATGTCTGACTGCCAGCAGTTGGACATCCCCCAAGGGGTCCCCGATTGGAGAAGGGGCAGGGTGGGCTGAGGGACACTCCCCCCCCCCCTGCACGAATTTTGTGCCCCAGGCCACTAGTCAAATTATACTTTCCTGGTTCATAGGTTGACAGTTAATTTGCATATCTTGCTGATTAGCCAATGGGAAGAGTAGCGGTCGTACGCCAATTACCATGTTTCTCTTTTATTAGTGTAGATTAGATGAAATTAATACTAACTGTCATATTGATTTTTCAAATAACCTAAGTTGTGTTTATAATACATGTTCAATATATAAAACATTATAAAAGGACAGGAAAAAATCACTAGTAATTTTATATATCACACATAATCATGATTAATGTGTTTTTAATCCATCCTCATATATTTTATATTTTCACTTTTTCCAAGAATAGAAAAATTCATCTGATTTTATATTATAAGCCTTCATCAGTGAATAATCCATTAGTAAAATATTTTTCAGATTCACTGTTATTTCCTTAGGCTAAAGGAAGTAAAACTGAGTCGAATGTGTGTTCTTTTTGTTTGTTTTTTTGTTTTTGAGTATAACTTAGTTATAAGAAAATACATAGTTTGGCCCTACCTGGCTTGGCTCAGTGGATAGAGCATCAGCCTGCAGACTGAAGAGTGGTGGGTTCAATTCCAGTCAAGGGCACATGCCCAGGTTGTGGACTCAATCCCCAGTAGGGGGCGTGCAGGAGGCAGAGAACCAATGATTCTCATCATTGATGTTTCTCTCTCTCCCTTCTTCTCTGAAATCAATAAAAATATATTTAAAACAAAAAAGAAAATACATAGTTTGTATCTGTTTATCTTGATGAGTTTTGACAATTATATACACTCATGTAAATACCACCAAACCAAGATCTAGAACTTTTACATCACCCAGAGGGTTCCCTTCAGCCAGCCCCTCTCCCAGCCACTCAAACTTCTGTCAGCTCAGGTATGCCTTTGATGACATTTTTGCTAGATTGCATTCCAGAAGTTGAATCCTTTTTGCCTGTACCAGCAATAAATGAAATTACTGATTGCCCCTTACTCTAGGTATTATGTGAGCATGTATGTGTCATAATATATCACAGATAACTGATATAGATATACTAATCTTTGCCAGCTTCTACCATATATCATTTTGTATTTCTTTGTTTACTAGTAAAGTTGAACTTTTAAAATGTTTTAATTGACCATTTATATTTTATTATTGTTATGATTGTGGTTGTTAATTGTATATTCTAATGTGATTATATATCTCTTGATTTATAAAAGCTCTTAAATATTAAGGATATCTTTTTTTTAAATATTTTTACAATTTTGTCATTGCCTTACAATTTATTTATGGAGGTTATAGGTTTTTTTGTGTGTGTTTAACATGGAGTTTTAACTGGCAATCTTGTTCTTCATGTTTTCTGTCCAGTGCCATTCTCTACATCTTCTTAATCCCAGGATTATATAAATACCTAGTTATAGTATTCTCTAGTATTTTTATGGTTTTGTTTTTACTTTATTTTGACATTTTTAATCCACATGGAATTGATTTGGTGTTATTACATTAGATTAATATTATAACTCTATTTTTTTCTAAATCACTAACCATGCAAACTGACCATCCCTCTGCTATGCCCACCAGCCAATCAGAGCAATATGCAAATTAACCCAACAAAGATGGCATACACAGGCACGGATCGAAGGCTGAAGACAGTGTAGAAGGAAGACAAGCACTGCAGAAGGGGGCAAAGCAGCGGAGAAGGGAATGGAGCCAAGGCAGTGGACATGGGAGGGAGTGAAGTGGCAGAGAAGGGAGGGAGCGAGGCAGCAGAGAAGGGAGGGACCCGAGGCAGCGGAGAAGGGAGGGAGCGAAGTGGCGGAGAAGGGAGGAAGCAAGGCGGTGGAGACAGAGGGAGCTCCAGCCTCAGGAAGCCCTATTCTTGCAGGAATCTTCCTGCAATGGGCCTCTAGTAATTGAATAATCTTGAGTTTCCCCACTGATACTAAATGTGTTCTTTGTCATAGAGTAAGTTCTTATGTATATTTTTCAGTTTTATTACCCTACATGAATTTTTCTGTCTATTCCTGTGTCAATACCTCACTGCTAAATTATTATAGCAATATAATACTACATAATATCTGGTGAGCAAGTTGGACCTTTATTGTTCAACACATATTTTTACTTTAAAAGCTTAATCGGCTGGATAATGTGCTATAATTATTTTGTGTTAGTTAAGCACACCTGGGAAAAGCATAGACAATTGACCATGGAATCAATAAAAAGGCCCCATCATTTAACAGGTGGCCACTACCTGAATTACAACCCTAGTGCCAGAAAGGAAATAATCACTCTTTAGACAAATGCCCTACCTTCAAAGTGATGGAAAAGATCACATGTGGAAAATAAGTAGCATGAGGAGTAACAAAGAACAAAATCTAGGATTTGGTTGCCATTTTCAGCTATAGATATATAAATGTTTTTATGAAACGTTTGATCAGATTTTTTTCTATCTCTCTGGTACTGAACCAAAACACAGAGGATCAACAAAGTTATAGAGCAGTGGTTCTCAACCTTCCTAATGCCGAGACCCTTTAATACAGTTCCTCATGTTGTGGTGATCCCCAATTTCATTGTTACAAATTGAACATAATTAAAGCATAGTGATTAATCACAAAAATATGTAATTATATATGCATTTTCTGATGGTCTCAGGCAACCCCTGTGAAAGGGCATTCGACCCCCAAAGGGATCGTGACCCATAGGTTGAGAACCACTGTTATAAAGGCAACCTCTTTTATGTTATATGATGTGGATTCCAGGACACTTAGGATGTATAAATACAAACCACAAAATCCGTTTCCAAAGACATTCATTAATAATCTTTCTACTACCCGCTACTTTGAATTGTTATTATCTCTTCTCCTTCCTGTATTAATGCAGATAATGCATTACATGTAATAATATTGTTCTGTACCTTGTGTGCAGATAAGTTAGTTGATTATGATAGGTAAAATATTAGGCTTGGCCCCTTTTTTAGTAGAAATCAAAGTTATAGTTAGAAGCCCACTTTTAGTGGACATTTAAGAAACACCAATTAATCTTTTTAAACTATAAGCTAGATATTGTTCTGATGCGCAAATGATAGGGGAAGAATCTGAGTCCCAGAAAGGTTAAGTAACTAAAGGTTAGGGTCACGACCTCATAGCTAGGAAGTTGTAGAGTTCAGAAATAGTCAATCATTCTTGGCTCAACAATTTAATTCTGTTTGTTTTCGAAGACATTATCACTTGTGATTTTATATTGCACTAGTTTCTCTACCTGAGCTAGCCTGTATATTTTTCGTATTTTCAAATAAAGTAGTGTTGTTGTTGTTTTTAATAATGCCAGACAAGTGACTTCAGGACTTGGTCAAACTGTTGGTAAGAAATTGTCTAGCCCTCTTTAAATCGTGGAAGATGTTAAGTCCATATCCCTAATATTATAATCCTTGTATTATTTGAAGAATAAAAATAAAAGTTATTAAAAGTTTGCTCACCTTGAACAAGAAGTTCCTGCCACATTTACCCATCATTTTCCACAGTAATATAAATAGTAGAGTAGTTATGAGTATGGGATTTGGAGTCAGGCCTGAATCTGAATCCCAGCTTGGAAATTTACTGTCTGTGCGATCTCAGGCAAATTATATAACATTTCTAACCCTGCTCATTAATTTGTAAACTGGGGGTAATAATAGTACCTCCCTGGTGGGTTAAATTGTGGATTAAATGAGATGCTATTTTTAAAGGATTTAGCGGGATGTCTGGAATAATCAGTGCTCAGTGTTTTGTTGTTCTCGTCTACAAGGTTGTCATTGATATTTTTAAGAACTTATTTCTCTGGATTTGACTACTATCAGTAGATCCATCAAGATGATGGTTAGAGTTTCCACTATTTCTATAATTTTTTTGTTTTGTGTGTTAGTTTGTTTTTTACCTTTTCTTAATCAACCAATAATACCTTGCAATGGTTAACATAAGTTTCTAATCATAATTCCTAATATTCTGAAATAAAATAAATTTGAGATTTGAGACTTTTACAGTGAACAGTAATTCCTCATTAATGAATTTTTTTTTTCCTTGAGTCTAGAACTAAATAAAAAGAAAAGGGGGGTGGACATCAATTGTAAATATAATTTAAATAGAAAACAAAAATAATATCACTTTGAAGAGCATAGAATTATAAGCTCATCTTAATGTCTATGTTTTACTTCCATTCCTCTCTCTGAGCCAGCGGTTCTCAACCTGTGGGTTGCGACCCCTTTGGGGGTCGAACGACCCTTTCAC
This sequence comes from Myotis davidii, assembly GCF_000327345.1. Classification (NCBI taxonomy): domain Eukaryota; kingdom Metazoa; phylum Chordata; class Mammalia; order Chiroptera; family Vespertilionidae; genus Myotis; species Myotis davidii. The sequence continues at coordinate 3,696,413 of NW_006289813.1, read as the reverse complement.
AGGGGTCACCTAAGACCATCGGAAAACACATATATAATTACATATTGTTTTTGTGATTAATCACTATGCTTTAATTATGTTCAATTTGTAACAATGAAAATACATCCTGTAGATCAGATATTTACATTACTATTCATAACAGTAGCAAAATTACAGTTATGAAGTAGCAACGAAAATAATTTTATGGTTGGGGGTCACCCAACATGAGGAACTGTATTAAAGGGTCGCAGCATTAGGAAGATTGAGAACCACTGCTCTGAGGCAAGTACTAAGGTAGTGATAAAACGAAGCAAGAAGGAATGTGATTACCCACCAGATACCCTAGTCGGTGTGTTCATTTTATAAAGGAGTATAAATGCTGCGGAAGACCAATATGGTTCTTTCATAAGTAAATCTTGTCAGAGTTGCTGATCCTGGAAAGGTCATTATTTTTATTCTAAGCCCTCCATTCAATCCCTGACATCACCTCTTTTTTTGCCATTTTTCTTCTGGATGAAGAAAACTCTTCTGTATTGACTGTACTTTCATCTAGTGTGCCCTGAAACAAGTTTCTATCACATTAGGGGGTTTGTTTCAGAGACAGGCAGCTAGCCATGTCTCCCTGCTGCTTACCAGGCCTGTTTGATTGGGAACCCTACCTTCCCTATGTGGTTTTGTTAGTTCACTGGCCATAGCTTATGCTATGGGCTGAGCAGTTGTTTAAGCCAAGGGCAGGTGTAAGAATGCATATTACTCATTTATTCTGGAAAGGCGCTTAAGCCTTTCCAACTGTGTCCTGCTGACTGTCAGTATGTTAGATAGGCAAGAAAGCAGAGAAACTGCATTCCCGTGTTGCTGAAGATATTTTGAAAATTACATCTTTCACATGTACTCCAACAATACTCAACATTTATTAAAGACACTCAATAGTAGGAGGACTTCTTTTTTCTTTTTAACTGAGGGAAACAAGTCATTTTTAAGAGTTTGCTTTTCAAAACCCCAAACTGAGAGGAAAATACTAGCATTTGTTCAAAGTTCAGAACCAAGGAGGTTTTTCCTTGTGAATGGTGAACAGTAAAGGAAAATCTGCAGGTTTTCATCTTCTGTTCTTTTAAAGGCTGGTTTCCTCTCTTTTTGGTTTACCTAATGCTCTGTATCCCTATACTTATTTCTGTTTGTTCAAATATTTTTAAAATTTCTGTTTTTCTTCTCCTGAGTTTTTGCCATTTCTCTCTGCTATTTTTTATTTGTTGTTTGCTTCCTTTAAGTCACTGTTTCTGTTTCCCATCTTGAGTTTTATTTCTTCTTTACTTTTCCTCCTTGGTTTCTTTCTTCTCGTTAGCTTCTTCTGTTTCTCAGTCATCTCTGTCCTATGCCTAAGAATTATAATATGGGGTTGATTGTAAATTATAGGATCAAATACTACACGGTGAATAAAGCAATGTTGAAGTATAGTTATTCATGTAAAAGAAGTTTGTGGTATGTGAAAAACAATTGTAAAATATATACATCATGATACCTTCAAATATATATATGTACATATGTATGTATATATACATATGTACATATATATAATACACACACACAAATACATGTGTGTATTTGTATATATACATAGACATACATAGGAAAACGTGCAGGAAGTGATGTCTATATGTTTACGGTAGTTATTGATGAGCTACGGAGTTTCTTTTTTTTTTTTTTTTGTTCCCAGGTTCGATTCCGGTCAAGGGCATGTACCTTGGTTGTGGCCACATCCCCAGTAGGGAGTGTGCAGGAGGCAGCTCATTTGATGTTTCTCTCTCATCGATGTTTCTAACTCTCTATCCCTCTTCCTACGTCTCTGTAAAAAATCAACAAAATATATATTTTTTAAAAAATCAATGGAAAAAAATATCTTTTGGTGAGAATTAAACATAAATAAATAGCAAGAAAATGAATAGTGTGCTAGTAAATGTACGAAGATTTTCATCATCATCTTCTGCTACAGAAATCTGGGATATATGCTTCTTAGGTATCACCAGAAAATGTGTTGGTGCTTGAGGGGAAATGTCATGGAAAGCAAGACACTGGTCGTCCTCAAAAATGATTTTGGCGGGGATTTCCTTGCGAATGATCTTCCCGAAGATCGTGTCGCCACCAGGCCGAGCGGCCTGAGCCTAGGCGATCTCATCTGCCATTGTGGCCTCGCTTCCACAAGGCTACCGGGGGCGCAGCTCGGGTGGAGGGAGGAGCTGGGAGCCGGCCAACGGCGGGAGCGCGCGGCAGGGCTGAGCTACAGAGTTTCAAGTAATTTTGTTGTTGTTGTTTTATGTTTTTGCCTCTCAGGATTGTTATATTTTGCACAAAGAAAAAGTTCCCTCAACAGTGAATATGTTAATCGTGCTATACTAGTAAAAGTTGTTATAATTCTTTGATATTATAAACAGTTTCTGCACTATGGCTTATGGTCTAGTAATAGATGGGACATATTTTAAAATATAGATATAAGTCTCAAAGGTTAGATAGGATGAAGTATATCATGTGTGTATGATGATGTACATGAAAACACTTTGAAAAAAGCAATGCAATTAGTAGAGTATTATAAAGATGATCAACAGTTATACAAGCATAGTTTATACGTAATACGCACTCACACAAAGTGCAAAATGAGTTGAAATGATAGTGTTTGGACCACACTTTTTCAGGCATGATGTTTGAACCTCACTCTGACTCTGTGAGGCAAATAGGGTGCCTATTACCATCCCCTCATCACAGATAAGCAGTGTGACTCTCCTACGGAAACACTTAGTGACTGAGTTGTACCACAAACCCAGGCCTCTGACTGCAGTCCACAAAAGTTTTCATACTATCAAAGGCAAGAGCAGGTCCTGAGGCCCAGGGCAGTCTGGAGAATGTGGGAATTAACCTGGGCTATGAATGGAGAGGGTCACAGACCATGGGAAGGAGGTGGGAGGATGTTCCAGAGCAGTGACAAGGACAGAAGCACCAGAGCGGGCTGCAGCTCATCTCTGGTACAGAGCAGGTGCAGTCCTTCACACTCAAATGTGGGCAAAACTGGAAGTTGTTTTGTCTTGCTGAATTTTTTTAAAAAACAAAAAAAGACTGTTTTGCTTCTAAAATATGTCTCCTTCCAAGCTCCATGCCCCCCCCAAAATAAAAAAAAATTAAACCAGATCATTTAAGTTACTAACCCAGCCGTGGGCAAACTACGGTCCGCGGGCCGGATCCAGCCCGTTTGAAATGAATAAAACTATTGAAAAAAAAGACCGTACCCTTTTATGTAATGATGTTTACTTTGAATTTATATTAGTTCACACAAACACTCCATCTATGCTTTTGTTCCGGCCCTACGGTCCAGTTTAAGAACCCATTGTGGCCCTCGAGTCAAAAAGTTTGCCCACCCCTGTAATCTAACCCATAGTCCCATAGAACGATAAACTTAAGTAACAGGCAGGAGTTATTTCGTTTTGTTTCTTAAGAATTCTAATTGAATAGAGAAGTGAGAAGCTCTCAGAACAGTATATTAAACACAAATTATGTGGATGCCAGTTTCACAAAGAATGGCAAGGCCTTTCAGACCGTGTAGAGCAGCGGTTCTCAACCTGTGGGTCGCGACCCCTTTGGTGGTCACACGACCCTTTCACAGGGGTCGCCTAAGACCATCCTGCGTATCAGATATTTACATTATGATTCATAACGGTTGCAACATTATAGTTATGAAGTAGCAACGAAAATAATTTTATGGTTGGGTCACAACATGAGGAACTGTATTTAAAGGGCCAGAAGGTTGAGAACCACTGGTGTAGAGGAAGGCTGAAAACAATGTGTGCGTTTCTCCCCGGCCTCATCCCTCACAGGGAGTTAGTGTACAGAAGACAAATGTCAATCACAAATGTCAATCACTAGGCAGTTTAACTGGCACATTTGAGAAAGTTAAGTGTTAGATTTTCATAGCATAAGTTAGTGGTGGTGAAAATACTTTTAGTATTTTGAGTACAGTATTAACTTTTCTCTGGTGTAGAGTTTAAAAGGAGAGTTACTAACCTGGAAAATCCAGGGTCTATAAACATTACTGCTAACTAATTTGGAATTATGTATTAACTAGAGGCCCGGTGCACAAAAATTTGTGCACTCAGGGGGGTGGAAGGGAATCCCTCAGCCCAGCCTGTGCCCTCCAGTCTGGGAACCCTTGGGGGATGTCCACCAGTCAGACTTCCTTAGCACTGCCATGGAGGCAGGAGAGGCTCCCACCACCACTGCTGCGCTCGCCAGCCATGAGCCCCGCTTCTGGCTGAGCGGTGCTCCCC
>NW_006289813.1:3690301-3691906 GCF_000327345.1 Myotis davidii | reverse complement strand
GGGGATTTGGGGCATCGCCCCCTGTCACACACAGAGCAGGGCAGATAGGGAGGTTGTGGCACCACCCCCATCACACACAGAGCTGCAGGATGATCAGAGGATTTGGGCGCTGCCCCCTGTCACACTGCTCCAGGGGCCAGGAGGCTTTGCGGCTCTGCTTGACACAGGGGCAGTGAGGCCTCGTTGCTCCACTGATCCCAGTGCTGGGAGGCCTCGCTGCTCTGCTGATCCCGGTGCTGGGAGGCTCCTTTGATCATGGTGCCAGGAGGCTTCGTGGCTCCGCTGATCCTGGTGCTGGGAGGCATATTACCCTTTTACTGTATAGGGCAGAGGCCTGGTGCATGGGTGGGAGCTGGCTGGTTTGCCCTGAAGGGTATCCTGTATCAGGGGGGGGGTCCCGCTTGGGTGCCTGGCCAACCTGGATGAGGGGATGATGGCTGTTTGTAGCTGGTCACACCCCCTTTAGGGTGGGGGTCCCCAATGGGGTGCCTGGCCAGTCTGGATGAGGGGCTGAGGGCTGTTTTCAGGCTGGTGGGTGACTGAAGTTCCCAACCGCTCCTTTTTTTCTTTTTTTCTCTTTTTTTATTCTGGGCCAGCTTTAGCTCTGAGGCTTGGCTCCAGCACTGAGGCCTCAGCTGCTGAAAGTAGGTATCTGGTTTGTTTACTTTCTCTAATTGAAACTCTGTATCAAGTCCAGCTCTGAGATCCGGGGGCTCGCTGAAAGCAGGTTTCTGGGGTTTTGTTTAACTTCTATATTTGTAACTATGTTTCAAACTGCAGGCTCAGAGGCCTGCAGCGGCAGGCAGGTGGGGAACGTTGGAGTCCTCCATCACTGAAGTAAGCAAGCCTCATGTTAGTTTCAAGCTGCCTGGCTGCCGGCCGCCATCTTGGCAGGCAGTTAATTTGCATATTGCCCTGATTAGCCAATGAGAAGGGTAGCAGTTGTACGCCAATTACCATGTTTCTCTTTTATTAGATAGGATACTACCAAGGAGAAAGATGAACAAAACCAGGATTCTAGCCAAAGGTTTTAGAGGTGACTGACTACCCAGAAACATCTGTTTATTCAGCCAACATTTATTGAGGGCATTCTTCTTGCCCAGCATTATGACCAGGGTTGGTACAAAGGCCAGTGAAACAGAGCCAACTGCAGTCTAGCGAGGGAGAAGAGAGAGCTGACAGAAGAGTGCCCTCACCCTGGAAAAAGAGCAAGCCAGGCCAGACGCAGAAAGGTACTGATTCCCAGAGGGGATGACAACCTCAGCTAATAGGGAGAGAAGTGTATCACCCCGAAGAGGCAGCCAGGAGGCAGGAGAGAGCAGGTTTTGTTTAGGAAACTACAAATCATTCAGGATGTCTAGAGCAGTGGTCACCAACCTTTCGGACCTTGGTCTGCAGACCATCGGATAGCAACCAGTGGTCTAATGATGAAAAGTTTTTGGGTAAGGTGACAATGGGAGCTTAAAGAGGGGATCAAAAGCCAAATCACAGAGGCCACATAATCAACTTGAGTTTCATTATGTAGACAATGAGGAAACACTGAAGGATTTAAAACAGGACAGTTATCATGGAGAGATTTGCATTTTTAAATATATATATATATAT
>NW_006289813.1:3665444-3690257 GCF_000327345.1 Myotis davidii | reverse complement strand
ATATATATATAACAAAAAAGACCTGGATATCACCATCAACTGCAAGGCACTCCTTAGTAATTTTATGCCTGAGAGAAATTGTCAGATTTCCACCCTTACCGGTCCAGGCCATGGGCCTTGGCTCTGCCCCACTGAGACCTCCAGCTGAATGGGGGTCCCTACCTAGTACCCTCATTTTAGAAAGGTTAGGAGAAACTGGGACTGAGATTCCAGAGAGCAAAAATTAAAGGCAGTGAGGAATAAAACATTTACAGTGAAAATCAATGCTTCCCTGTTTTTAAGCAAGTGTTCACCTAAAGGAGAGGCTCCTGCCTGGCCAGTGTGCTCAGTGGTTGAGCGTTGGCCTATGAACCAGGAGGTCATGGTTGGATTCCTTGTCAGGACACATGCCTGGGTTGCTGGCTTGATCCCAAGTCGAGGGCTTGCAGGAGGCAGGCAATTAATGGTTCGCTCTCATCATTGATGTTTCTATCCCTCGCTTCCTCTTCCTTCCTATCTGAAATGAATAAAAATATGTTTTTAAAAATAATTAAAGAGAGGCACCTTTTTCCAGAAGATGCTTCCATATTGCTCAAGGCATTTTTGGAATGGCTTTTTTGAAATTCCTTTAAATACCAGCTTGGGAGCCACACAAATAATCATTCTTGTCTCTGTAGTTGCATTTTTAAATTTTTGTATCCTAAAATAAGCACCAACTATCCAATCTGACTTATTTATCCTTCTTATTAGGACTTAGCACTGAGTTAACACTAATTTATTCCTAAAATTAAATCTATCTTCACAAAATGAAAGTTTACCTCTGAAGACATTACCAGCCAGCTCTAAGTTTCTTGACCATGAACCTCACAGATGGCGTGTGAAGTGAGGGTGATAATAACATCTTTCCTGTCTACCCCATACAGCTTTTTTGAAGATAATACCAGACAGCATGTGCAGTACTATGTCAGTGGACGCTTTCATTATTATTGCCTCACACTTGGCAGGCAGTTCCAAAATATGCATTTGTCCTGGAGTCTGTGTGTTCACCCCCTAGTAGACTGTTCACTTTAGGAGAGCAGGGCTTGGGTCATATTTGGCTTTGTGTCCCTGGAATCTGACATTGGGTCTCACACATAAACAGCACTCTGATGTTTGTTGAATGAATAATTGAATCTAGCTCCTTGCCTTATCCTCAAACCATTAATAAGACCTGGCAATACACTTAAGATTCTTCAGTTAAAATAATAGGCTCAGAGGCCATGTAACTTCTTCAAGTAGGTGAGCAGTTTGTCACTGGGAAGCATCTGTTCTCATCTCTGAAGGGTCCAGACCACTGGCTGATGAAATCTATCAATCTGAAAGTATAATGGTTCACACTGGGGATTGAGCCTGCAACCCACGCATGCACCCTGGCGAGGAATCGAACTGTGACCTCCTGGTTCATAGGCCAACGCTCAACCATTGAGCCATGCCAGCTGAGCTGAAAGTGTAAAGTGTAAAGCTTAAACCCTAGTGTTGCAATCTTAACTTTGGCTGTATTTTAAAATCACCAGGAAAACATTTTCAATTCCTGATGCTGGGTCCCATCCCAACCACGACAATAGATTCAGTACCTCTGGAGGTGAAGGCCAAGCCTGGCACCCAGTTGATTCCAATGTACAACCTGCGTTGAGGTAGGGAGGCTCTAAGATTAGACTTTGCGAAACATTGCTTTAAAGAAATTGCCTACCTAGTTCTACATTAGTGCCCTAGGAAATGGAAAAGACTTAAGACCAGCTCCCACTTTAGTCTTCAGGGCATAAAAACTAGCACTCACTGATGGGGTGCAGTGGGAAAGCAGCAGTCTGTGCTGAGCCGGGATTAAGTCATGGGAAGGTGGGCTTGTGCTGAGCATGGGACTTTCTGCAGAGCCTGTGAGTCATTTTAGAAGTGTATCAGAGAAATAAAAGACAGTCTCTGCCCACAAAAGCAGGGTCAAGTGTTAGTTTAGCAAACCAGCAAGTACCAGCCAGCAGGCCTGGCCGACACAAAGGTTCTGAAGGCTTTGATTCACACCAATCACCATTCTTGGCCCTGGGAATACAGCTGTGAACAAGGCTCAGAGTGTCTCGAATAACTGACAGTCTGTTCAAAATTAAGTAAATGGGCAATTACAGAAGGTGAGAGCTGATGAAAGAAAGGAAGAGAGGTTGGTGAGATAGGAAGATCCCATTGTTTGAGGGTTTTAAGGGTCAGGCTGAGATTTCAGTCAATACAATAGCTGGTAGTTCCTGCTCAAAAGAACACTGTAAAAGAAACATGTAAGAAAGGTTACTTTGGAACCTTTGGAAGGTTATAAAAAGGAGAAATAGTGCAGATGCAGAACAGTTAGGACACCTACAACACTCTAAGGATTGGGTGCTAAGTTCCTAAATTAGGGAGACTTGGAAATGGGAAGGAGTGGTTTATAGACTTCCCAGTGAAAAACATAGCCGTTTTAATTATAGAAGCATAAATAATTTAAATACATCTCAGTCAGAAGTGAATTGTTAATATTGGAATTCTATTTTGAATGATTTACTATATATCTGAGAATGCATTTCCCATTATTAATTGCTGTCATATCTTAATCTATTTCACAACTATGTGAGAAGTTTAAAAACTGGTTGTCAAATTAGTGAGGTTAGTCAAGGTCCGGGTTCTTTTAAGAGAATCAGCTGTTTACTTTTTGTCTGTAAGCCCACACAGTCTCTGACCAAAAACCTTACCTGTCCAACACAGCCTCTGTGACAAGGGTAACCCTCCATATTTCTATTACACACTCAAGTCAATGTTCTTATGGAGAATCTGAACTTATGCAAAACTTTTTACTAATGAGAACTAAATTTCTGTCTTTGCCTTCAAGTGAACAAGTTTTAAAATTTTCACATGTAAATAATCAGTGTGTAATTCCAATAAACTCACTGCTCTTGTTGGGCCAATGCCATGACCAGCCACAGAGTGGATAGTATTGAGTTGTCGATACATACAAGACTGTAAACTACCAGACCCTATGTACTGGAATTGGGTCTGCATTATAGGTCTGCATGTGTATTCTCACCGGAGGCTGTAAAATGTGGGCACGCTTTCAATCCGTGCAGTCTGTGATTTATGGAGGCATATAGGTCAGGAGTTTATTATGCTGAAAATCATAATAACTGTTTTGTTTGCTCTTGAAAATGAAGTGATTGAAGCATGTTGAAAGATAAATGGGTGAAACATTTTGATTATGCTTTTATTTCTATTAAAGATTAAATATTATTGCTGAGTAACCAGCCCTGCTAAGTATTATGATATTAAAGCTGAAGTAGTGTGTAAACCGATAGCCCCTTCTTTCCTCTGGGTTTAGGTTTGTTATTAATCAAAACGTTGGACCTGTTTAGTGCAGTGGTGTCTGAAACAAACAGTCGAAAAAGACAGCTACTTTAATTTACGGCTTTCTGTTTTTCCAGGTTTATAGGCAAATCTGTTTCTCTGTCTGGGCTTTGTGCTGTGTTCCCATGTTTAGAGGTCATTTCTTAGACCAGGGCCAACGCAGTCCAACAGTTGCATGATTCTCTCATGGCATAGAAAGGAGCAAGGTGCCTTATTATGGTTTTAGTTGGCAAATTCTGGCAAAGTCATATTTGAAACAAGGACAGTCCCTACTAGAAGTAGATATTACACAAAACCCATATGTATTGGAGAGCAGAAAAAGCGATAATTTTTTTAAATAGAAGAATGCATATATGGAGAGGTATTAATAAGTTAACTAAGACGGTGGCTTTTGGTGTTTTATATCAATATAGGAGTATTGAATAAAATATTTTAAAGGACATATGATTCTAGCTACTTCCTGGTGTTGGCTTAGGCGTCTGCACAAGAGTCACTTGGAAAGTGCTCACCACTTCCGGAAATGTAGTGTGGGGTGGGCTCCCCAGACGTGTGGTCAGGGACTTTTAATAGGACTGTCTGGCCACTCTCCTAAACCTGATCTTCAACAGTGGTAACACACTCACAATTTCTAGACAGTGCGCTTTTTGGGGAGTGCAGCACAGATTGTAGGAAGTATCAGAGGAAAAGACCACCTCTTAGTATGTAAAACAAAAGACTGAGTTTTACTTACTGAAGTAAGAAAGAGCTGTGCTTTGAGGCACAGTCTCTGAGCAAAGCTGGTTGCAAATCCTTATATAGATTTTTGGGTTGGGGATTGTTTAGGAGTGGACATCAGCCTCAGAAGCGCTTCATTCAGGAGAGATTGTCTGTGATTGGCTGGCTTTCTGAAGCATGTTCACTGGAGTGAGTCCGCCACTGATGGGCCAGCTTTCAGATGCACTGGGCTGCCACTGATTAGTTGGCTTTTGGAGGTGAGGTTACTGAAGTATTTACTGAGGTGCATTTAGGCGTAGGCAAGTCATCATTAATTGATTAAACCTGGTGTAATTATGTTTCAAATCCGTTCTAGTGGTCACTGTGGAACAACCAGCCTTTTTCTAGGAGTTGGAGATTGTTTTATTCTCATAAGCTAATGCTTAAACTGTAAGAAATTGAAGGCATAAGAAATTGAAGGACTCTGAGGAATCCCTCTAAATAAGCAATGACTCTATGATGCGTTTTTCTAAATCAGGTGCTTACCAAAGCAACAGGAAGTATTAAAACTCCGGAGTTCTCACATGTGAGATGGCATGTTCATATACAGAGTGCCCCCAAAAATGTATGCACTTTAACAGCTGATAACTCAGTTTTGAAAATGGAATGTATTTTAATAAACACTGCCTTTGTAATTATTCAAAGTATGTGTACATTTTTGGGACACCCTATATTATTGAGATCGGTTATGAATTTGATGCAAATCATGTATTTTAATAACAAATTGTAGAAATGTGAGTTACCTCAGTAAGTTAAAGGAAACTCTAAGTCATTATTATCACTCATCCTCACCTGCATTCCAATCAGCTTTATCTATCTGGGTGGAAAGGGGTGGGAATGGTAGAAAGACCCCACATGTCAGCCCTGGTGAACTGTAGCTACTGAATCCTGAGGAATTGTAGCATCACTACTACTGTAACATTTTACTTTCCTCCCAAAATCTTTTTAGGACTCTTTAAAATCTGGGTATATCCTTAGGAGTTTGTCACATAAATAAACTTCACTCAGCGTTTGTGCTACTGCAGGGGAAAGGAAGCTAATCTAATATTTGGGTTTCATCTGAAAGTTACAGCTGATGTATGCAGAGTGTTAATCCTACAGGCAATTTGGCCCTATCTTCTGTGATAAAGGAAAATGCTTTGTCTGCCTATTTTAAAAATTGCTGAACTAACTAATGGGAAAGCCTTAGTAGTTTTGTTTATATATAAAAATTGAACTTTCCTCTTTCCAAATTCCTTCAACTGCCCTGAAACCTAGTCTTTTGACTTCCCTGTTTATTCCTGACACCTCCTAATGGGGACAGAGCTAATCGCTTACATGTTCCCCTGCTGCTAAGGATAGCCAGCTTATGACCACTTATGAGTCAAGCACATGTTGATACCTTAAGACCAGTAAGCATTTGATAAAGTAGGAAAGCGGGGTGGTTAGATTTGTTGTAATCAATAGTAGGAGGAGGAAATTAGTCCATGGAGCTCTGCCAAAAGCTTAGTTTCCGTTTGTATGAAAAATATGTATATTTCTTTAATTCAGCAACTCCACAGAAAAGGGAGTCATAATACCATTTGAACAAGAATTTTCTTAACACATTACCTACTCTTGATCCATTTAAATGCTCAAAACAAAATGAAACAGAAATCAGATAGGAGTAGCTTATTGCAGTAGTTTTGCTCTGCAGCCAGGCTCTCTCTAGCTAAGAAAGTAAGCTCTTTAAAGGCAGTTGGCAGAATGTTCTGGGAGTTTAGTTTAAGGAACACTGTGTGTAGAAGTCTTTTAACCTCCCATCAGGAAAAGAACCTCAAGTGAAAACTGAGGCAACGACACTCACTACTAGAAATACAAGCCAGCAGAACAAACTCCACACATGGTTTTCAAATCCAAGTGTTTTCTGAGAAGTTGGTTTTCGTGTGGCACAAGCACCAATAAACAATAAACCCATCTTTGTGTTCGGTACCCTTATAGTTCATTTTGCCAAGGATGGGGAAGTATAGAATTTCTCCTTTCAGTTTCCATGCCACAATCACTGAACCATCTCTCTCCCTCTTTAGGATGTCACATGTACTTCAGTTTGAGGATAAAAGCAGAAAGGTGAAAGATGCGAGCATGCAGGACTCAGACACGTTTGAAATCTATGATCCCCGGAATCCAGTGAATAAAAGAAGAAGGGAAGAAAGCAAAAAGCTGATGAGAGAGAAAAAGGAAAGAAGATAGAAGGAGAGGACTGACACCCAGAACAGGTGGAAGTGTACCTGCAGTGCATGGCCTCATGACAGCCATTGCTCCCAGCAGCATCACTTAGGCATGGGAAGAAGTCTGGTTTTGAAAACCAGGGTCTTGTTATGTAAATTGTGGACTGACGCAAACACATGCTCTTGGTTACTGGAACACACTTTTATTCTGCATTGACCTTTTATATTGTTAAATGTGAAATAAAATCACTTTCCTTGCAGTTTTCATGTTAACCATGTGCAGACCATGCAAGCCTATTTGTGCTTTTGTATCCTAAAACATGTGAAGGCTTCATTTTTGAGATTTTTTCTAAGAAATTCCTGCAAAAAGAATATTTGAGGAAAACCTCTTTGGCATTCTGTCATCAGAATACTAACTTTGGAATATAATAAAATATATATATATAATATAAAGATTGATTTTTTTTCATATAAATATCTCAAAATAGCCAAATCAACAGGACTCAGTAGCCCGTACCTTAACTTGTGAGGAACGCCCACGGGAACACTCACACCTGCATCAAGGCTAATGCCTGGCTTCTACTGATGCAGCTGAGACGCCGGCTACTGTCAGCCCAGCTCATGGCACACCCTGGCCGGACCCCAGGCCGCCGGACCCGGGCCACCTGCCCACTCGCCCTTCTCACACAGCAGCCGCAGGAGACATGTAGGGGCCCCATTCCTGCAGAGCAGCTCATTGAGAAGTTAGCCTTTGATGGCAATCACTCTCACGGGTTATTTACTACATATTATCTATATTTAGTCAGGTTTTCATTCCTAGAATCAGAATGCTAAAATTATACCACAGACTAACTTTCAGTTACCTCATAAAACCTCACCAGCAACATCTTTTCAGATAGTGTCTCATCAGCGCTCTCTCTCAAAATGTCATCCAATAGGCTTTTTCTAAGAACAGTAGTTCTCAAAATAAGTCCCAGACATTACACTACAGCAGCATCACATGGGGACATGTTAGAAATGCAGAGTCTTGCTGCACTACCCTTCCCCTGCCACCCACCCCTCTTCCAGAGGAATGAAGCCAAAACTTTGAACCCAGAGGGCTTGTTTAAAGAGACTCCTGGCCTCACTACAGGTGATTCAATCCTTGGAATTGGCAGTACCTACTAACATTAAAGATGTGCCTACCCGTGATTCAAAATTCTAATCCTAGGTTTGTGCCTTAAAGACATTCTCACGCGTTGCTCAAGGAGACCCCTCCTGAGTATACACTGAAGCATCAACCAAAGAATTGATAAATGAGTTGTATATCCATACTATCAAATACTTTGTAGTGGTGAAGATCAGTAAACCAGAGCTATATGTATTACCTTATCTTAAACATAGTATGAAAAAAGGAGACCATCTGTATAAAAATTTAAAACACACAACCTACCATTATATATTGTTTATGGATATACACATGTGTAGCAAAAATATAAACCAGGTATGGAAATAGTGATTACCTCTGAGGAGGCAGAAGGAATATACAGGGAGCCTTGCTTGTGTTTGTAGTGTTTTATTTATTAAGGTAGAGGGTGGGTACTCAATCCTCATTATAGTATTCTCTATACGTGTTGGTATGCCTGAAATATTTCATTTTTTTTTTCTTTTTGATATCTACAACCTGAGGTGAGAAGACAGGACTCCCAGCACTAACAAGAACCCTTTGTTCTCTTCAGGAAGCAGAAAGTTTCAAAGAGGAGGAGAGGGAAAGGGGAGTAGGACATGCCAGCCCCCTCAATGTGGAGTGATTAATCTCACAGCCACCAAACAGTAAGCCAGTGTTTAGAAGTGTGTCCTGTCTTCTCATCACGAAGTTGTAACCTTGGTTATTACAGGTATTCACAAAGCAACATTTCGTTTTCCAAACTTACTGAGTCTCTGTCAGTTATTGTGAAATGTATTACCACTTGATTTGTACCTACAAGTTTCCGTACCTACAAGTTTCCGTGTCATTCTTCCTCATGTGTCCACCACCGTAACCAGTGTGGGATTGTCCCAAGAATAGATAAATTAAACCCTCAGGTTGGTTAAATGTATCTTATCCTGGTTTATTCACAAAGACCAGAAAGTTCTGAAATTCCACAGAGATTAAAATCTTATCAGCAGAATTTCACCATGATAATAAAATTCATTTTGAACTTAACTGAATTATAGCAATAACAATTTTTTAAGAATGTAATTAATTATCTGTTAAATACAAGATGAGGCAAAGGTAGGTCTACAGTTGTGCGTATGTGAAATGCAATTTATTCTTGTATTATTGTTTTCCATACAAACAACTGTAAACCTACTTTTGCCCCACCCTGTATGATATTAAATGTGCTTATAGTAAAGTCTTTGGAAATGTCACAGGAGCGTGTTTGGGCCATTTGAATTGCAAAAAAAAAAAAATCAGTTGAAAGACAAAAAAACAAACATGAAAACATGTAAGAAGTTAGCCTTTTTAAGTTCATTCTAATTTTATATTTATTTGGGCTTATTTTTCTTTTCTGTCTTGCCATATGGTGTTTTCCTGAAACATGAAGTCTGTTAGCATTCTTGTTCATTGTCTGTGGCAATGCTAGACATTCTGGAGAGCAGGGAAAAGCAACTCCTACAACTTTTTTAAAAAATCCTCACCTGAGAATATGTTTTTTATTGATTTTTTTTTTTTTTAGAGAGAGAGAGAGGAAGGGGGGAGAGAAAGATATATGTGAGAGAGAAACACTGATCAGTTGCCTCCTGTACATTCACCCTGATGACTGGGGATTAAACCTGCAACCTAGGTATGTGCTCTGACTGGGAATCAAACCCACAACCTTTTGGTGTGTGGGACAACAGTCCAACAAACTGAGCCACCCAGCCAGGACAACTCCTGGAAAAATTTTTTCTCATTTTCTTACAAGCCGTTTTTTCACTTTGGTTGAACCT
Source organism: Myotis davidii (assembly GCF_000327345.1). Taxonomy (NCBI): domain Eukaryota; kingdom Metazoa; phylum Chordata; class Mammalia; order Chiroptera; family Vespertilionidae; genus Myotis; species Myotis davidii. Next base: position 3,680,994 of record NW_006289813.1, on the reverse strand, counting down.
GTTGGCAACACTAGACCTCTTTTCTCATCAGGTAATTGAAGTGAATGCAGATCGCTCTAGAATTTTTAATGGTGTAATATCAAAACATATTGTCACATACCCTCGGCTCCCGGTATGCTCCGAGGTCACACAGCAATGCATCTGCTGCAGCTAAAAATGGGGACATCATAGAACAAGGTCATTAAAAAGTGTGAGGAGATGAGTGGTTTGCTGCTGTTGTTTTTAGAACAAGTTCAATAAGCTATGGTGTCCTTATCAAACTGTCACGACCACGTTTCTTGATAGGATCCGACGTGTGAGGTACATAAACCTGTTGTGTTGTGTCTGTTGTGTCAGTGTGGCCTGTGTGAAAAAGGTTAGATAAATGCAGAATATTGCCCAAACATGCTGTTTAATCTTGGTGATAACGAGGGAGAAAATGGAGGTGTGAAGTGAGTTGCCACTAAGGCTTGTATCAGTATAAGCAATTTGTATGTACGGGGTGTAGAGAAGTTAAGAGGGGTTACATTCTTTAACACTGTCATTCACAAAAAAAAAAAAACCAAGGCAGGTCTGGTTTCTCCATGGCTTTGACCCAGTTCCAGGGACTTCACACAGCTTACCAGGTGACACCACTCTGCTTCCTAGAAAGCAGGTTTCCTGTCCCATATATATTTTACCTCTTTCTTCTTTTGGCTTTTAATGAAGAGAAGTGAGGCAGGGACCATTTTTTAGAGAAATCCTTTCTAATAAGGATTTGAAGATATTTGAAATCCAAGAGAAATAATAAAACACTGAGTCTTACTAAGATGGGGATTAGCAGTCCCCTGCTTTTGAAAGAATAATCATTTATTCTCCAAAACCCTCCTCACCAAAGCTATATGAATATGTCACAGGTGCTAAGGGTTTTGTTAACCCCCGTGGAGAGCTGTTTTCAGTGGTTAAATTGTAAACTAGCTCCCTAAAAAAAAGCAGTGGGGAGCGGGGGGGGCTCTGGTTTGCAGCATTTGCCAATTTCCATGGTGTAAATACTTGCCATGGCGGATTTCAAGCCACCCAAGGAAGCCCCAGTATGCAACTGGTTATTTCACAGGGTTTCGCTGCTTAGCTAAAGCTTACATAGTGACTCCTGTGATGCACTAAAGAGCTCACAGAGGGTTTTAACCTTGATCCAAGACCACAATCTTCACGTGTATTTCCACTTGATGTGATTACTTTACACAATTTGGTCAAGTTCTGGCAACATCTGCACCCTCTGTTTACAGACTAATTTGTATCTTCAGATTCTCTGTTGATGCCATTTTCAAAGCCACTGGCTCACATGAATTTTTCCCTCTGCTAGTCTTTTCTGCTTTGGACATATGTCCAACTCAAGAAAAAAGCAAATCTCATAGGAAACAAACAAAAAAAATGAGGGGGGAAGAAGGCAAGAAATGTAAGTATAGTTCCTTGAAATATAATGTGCAAATTCATCATTTATGTGTGTGTTTTTTAATAATAATAAAAAAAAAAGGTACTTGGGGTGAAGAATGGAGAGCCTACCTGGAGAGAAGACTGACTTTTAAATGAAATGCAGGCTTTTTTTTTCTTTTTTTCGTTTCTCTTCTTCCCATCTGCTGGGAAGTTTTTCTTTAGGGTTAGAGCACAGTATTAATATTCATGTTACTTAGTCAGTAAGAACATCTTTTGTAGGCTTTCTTCACAGCACTAGTCAAAAAGGAGATGTTCTTGCTTCTTTAGAATTTCTTTTTTCATTCTTATATGCCAAAAATGAATTGTTGCTAAAGTTTTCACACTTTTTAGTGATCAAGATGATTTTGAGAGCAGGAAACTCTTAAGTGACTTTCCTGTTTATTTTCAGGATAAATCTGGTTGGAGTTTTATTATAATACTAGAGGCCCAGTGCACGAAATTCATGCACGGGTAGGGTCCCTAGGCCTGGCTGGCGATCAGGGCTGATCTTTGAGGTGACTGGCGAGGCGATTGGGGGCCCACACTGGCACCCGCCTTGGCTGGCCTGGCACCGCCTGCTCGCTGGCCCTGCCCCCCCACTACTGCTGCCAGTCACCTCCCTCTGCAGGGCAACTCGCGGGGCGATTGGGGGCCCCTGCTGGCACCCACCTTGGCTGGTCCTGGGCCTGCGGGCTGGGGGCAGCTCCTGTGTTGAGAATCTTCCCCCTGGTGGTCAGTATGTATCATGGCGACTGGTCATTCCACTGTTCAGTCAATTTGCATATTAGGCTTTTATTATATAGGATTCAAACAGTTGAGTAACAATATATTTGTTTTTTAAAGTTTTTAATGATTTTCAATTTCAGTTGATATTCAGTATTATATTAGTTTCAGGGGTACAGCATAGTGGTTAGTCATTTATATAACTTATGAAGTGATACCCCCCCATATAAGTCTAGTGCCCACCTGACACTATACATGTTATTACAGTGTTATTGACTATTGTGCTGGACTTACATCCCCATGACTATTCTGTAACTGCAATTTGTACTTAATTCCTTCACCTTTTTCACCCAACTCCCCACTTGCAACCATCAGTTTGTTCTCTGTATCTAATAATAACAATGTATTTGAAATGAAGGGTATCATGTATAGAAAGTTAATGACTACTTTAAAGTAATATATAGTCCATGGTTAGTTTTCAATAGTTATGAGGAAACTTAACAATTTGTGAATTTCCTCTTGTTTGTGTGATATGTATAAGTCATTTTTTAATCTGCAATTTTTGTATCTTCACCCGAGGATATGCTTTTTATTGATTTTTAGGGAGGGAGGGAGGGAGAGAGAGGAGAGAGAGAGAGAGAGAGAGAGAGAGAGAGAGAGAGAGACATCTATGTGAAAGAGAAACATTGACTGGTTGCCTCCCATAAGTGCCCCGACTGGGGCTCAAACCCTTAAAGTAAATATGAGCTCTGATCTGGAATCGAACCCACAACACTTTGGTGTGCAGAAGGATGCTCCAACCAACTAAGCCACCCATCCAGGGCTAAGTTGCAATTTTTAAAAATATATTTTTATTGATTTCAGAGAGGAAAGAAGAGGGAGAGAGAGATAGAAGCATCAATGATGAGAGAGAATCATTGATAGGCTGCCTCCTGCATGCCCCCCACTGGGGATTGAGCCTGCAACCCAGGCATATGCCTGACCAGGATTCTAACCATGACCTCCTGGTTCATGGGTCAATGCTCAACCATTGAGCCACACTGGCAGGGCAAAGTTGCCATTTTTGAGGAAACATTTTATTTAGGACTAGAGTTCCAGTGCATGAAATTTGTGCATGGGTGCGGTCCCTAGGCCTGGCCAGCTATTGAAGCGCTAGAGTCTGGTGTGGAAGGGCAGGTCCCAATTGATCTCTGGGCCTTGGGCAGCACCTGGGCCCCCATGTGCCCCCCTCCACCTGAGTCATCAGGCCCCCACCTGGCTCCCTCAGCACCTGGGAGCCAGGCAGTGGCCCCAACCCCTGCCGCTACCGCTGATCGCTGTCTGCGGGGCAGTCGGCAGGGCAATTGGGCCCCCGCTCATACCCACCTTGGTCTGGCACCATATGCTCACCTACTCCACCATCCCACGTGGTCCCACTCTCGTCAGTGCCCATCAGCATTGGCAGGGTCTCAACTGCTGTCCACTGCCAGCACCGTGTTGCCAATGTTCCACGCCACCCCCTGATGGTCAGCACACGTCATAGTGAGCAGTTGAACTCCCAGTTAAACTCCTGGTCAAGGGGACAATTTGCATATTAGGCTTTTATTATATAGGATAAGAGGAATGTGATCATTTTATCTGTGTTCTAAAATTATACTATACTGGAGGTCTGGTGCACGAAATTCGTGCACTTGGGGGAAGGGTTGTCCCTCAGCCCACCCTGTGCCCTCTCACAGTCCGGGAGCCCTTGGGAGATGTCCAACTGATGGCTTAGGCCCTCTCCCTGACAGTTGGACATCCTTAGCGCTACTGCGGAGGCGGGAGAAGCTCCCGCAACCACTGCTGGGCTCACTGCCTCCACTAGACTTTGCTTCATCGGCACTTTCCCCAACTCTATTACTGGCAATGCTGTTTTCCAGTAGCTCAGGCCAAATAGTTTGGATTCCTGTCTTTATCTCACACCCCACATCCAGTCTGTTATGATATTCTGTTGGCTCTACCTTCAAAATATATCTAGAATTTCACCATTATTTACCACTACCACTGCTATCACCCTGGTCAAAGGGACCATCAACTTCCACATGGACCGTAGCGGCAGCATCACCAGTCTTCCTGCTTTCACCCTTGTTTCCCTATTTTTTATTACCAAGTCAACAGCCAAGCAAAACCTTTTAAAACATAAGTCACATTGCTATACTTCTCTGCTCAAAACACTTAAGTGGCTCCCCATTTTATTCAGAATAAAAGCCCATATCCGTGCAATAGCCTAGAAGCCTCTACCTAAATAACCACTATCCCCCCGCTCCAATCCCTGACCTCCTCCCTACTGCCCTCCCCGTCGCTCACCCCATCCCTCCTTCCTGCGCTCCATCAGATGAGCCAGGTGTGGTCCATCTCAGGTGCTTCACACTGGACTGTCCCTCACCTGGAACCCTCGTCTGAATGGCGGGCTCCCTCAGCTCAATGAGGCCTACAATAACTTCTCTCCTTTATTATTGCAACCCGCCCTCCCCAGCCCCTGCTCCCAACATGTTCGATCCCTCTCAACCTCTCTCTGTGGTTATATTCAACAGCACTGTTAACACCTAAGCACTTTGCCTTATTCACTCTTGCATACAATCTTATGCAGTAGGGGCTCTTGTCATCATTTTATAGAGGAGGAAGCAACCTTAGAGAGGTTAATACTTCTTTATTCTTTACCATCCATCTCCAGTGTCCTCCATGAGGACAAACGTTTTTACCAATTTTGTTTATTATTATTCCAGGGCCTAGAACCATGCCTAACAAATAGTAGACACTTCATAAATATTTGTTGAATAAACAAACCAATGCATTTAAAAAAATGATACCCAATATAAGGTATTTCACATTTTATAATTTAATATCACCATCATTTCAAAAAACTGGAACATTTTTACACTAAAAAAAAGAAAAATGAAAGAAGAATAGAACATCAGTTCTGGGACAGCTCTAACATTTGAATAAATTTTACTTTAGAAAAACCTCACTACATTATTTTTCCTCATTTTAACATAAGACACTGTGTCACAGATGGACACAAACCCAGAGACCAGTTCTGGGGAACTGCCGGTTTGTTGGAAAACACATTTCTACCTACATCACTTCCTTAAATACCTGCTCATTATAAACAGCGATATTCTAATTCTTGAGACTAGGAAGAACTCAGAGCCACCATGTAATGTGTAGAAAGCAAGGCTACCAGGCTTTAGGCCTACAACTGAGTTAATATTTTTCTCCTGGTTCGAGTGGGAGTACCTACCTAGCCATCACAGTCAAAAGAAAGAATGGACAAGAAAACCACGCTTTTACAAAGCATAGAATGATAAGAGCTAACATTTGATGGATACTTCCTTTATGCCAGACCCTCTTCTAAGCACTTAATCTGTTTAACTATCTAACTCTTAATCTGTATAAACAACTCTCTGGGGTAGGCTCTATTATCATCTCCATTTCACAAATGAGATGGAGACTTGCGGCTTGGAGAAGCTAAGTAGTTTGTCCAGGTTACACAGTAAGTAGAGGAGCTGGGATTTAAAGCAAGAGTGACTTTCCGAGTTTCTGCCCTTGAATTCAGAGGCCACCGTGCCTCTCACTGCACGAGACAGATTGTTTCATGGGACAGCTTACATGTACCTACAGTGTTTATAATCTAGGGGAGTGAAGGGGGATGACAGCACCCTCCGAAAAACACAAAACAGGGATTTCAGTTGAAAACTAAATGAATGCTAGAGTAAACCAAGAGATCGGTTTAGCGGGATTCATCTAGAACTGCCTCGTGGCAGAGGGAATTTTGAGCATAATTCGGAGGGAAGGGAGAATGTGGCATTGAGAAGACAGGCCACGTTCCAGGTGGAGAGAACGTTGTGCAGACAAGCTATTAAGACAAATGTAGGAGACAGCCATGTGTCTACGTGATGCCAAAACATCTGGTCAATTCCGTTTTTAAAAAACCCTCCATCAATGTAGTGAATTTCTTCAGTCAATCCAGATGTTTGGCGTCTTGTAGACAAAACATCCAGATGATTAACTGAAGATTTGACATCGTTGACTGGATTAACCAGATGTTATAGCGTTGCATAGACACTGTGTCAGGACGTTCACTTGGCCGGCGTAGAATCCAGCTGTAGAGGAGATAACGGCTCAGCATCGAGGGGGGGTTTGGGAGCAGAGGACTGGGGCTTGGATTTGATGCAATTGGGAGCTGCTGGAGGAGGCGTGTGGTGTAAATGATGCTTAAGGAAGAGGATTCTAACAACTGAAGGGGAAAAAGTGGTGAGAGGAAAAGTTGTAGACAGGAAAGAGGATGTTAGGAGAGTGCAGGTGTGTGTGAGGTAATTAGAGCCCAGACCAGAGTCAGGCTTGGGAAAGCAGCAGGAAGGAGCGGATCTGAAAAACATTATAGGAAAAGGACAGGAAGTCACGATGGGCTAGACAAGGGAGGGAGACTGCACATCGCCCCAAGGTTGGAAGGGTCCGGGCCTGGGAAAGCAGCTGCCGTCAGCCTCACCACAGTAGGACACCAAGATGGGACCCCCAAGGGACACCTCCTCTCAGCCTCGGATCCAGAGGCCACACCAGGCCCACCGCGGAGGGAGCCTGGAGACAAACACAGCTCTCATGCTAAGCTTCTCTAATCATTGTAGAGGCACCTAAATTGATTTCCCCTCAAGTCTGGTTTCATGAAAGGATTGAGAATACTAGATTCAGATGGTCAGGTATACACAACTTCAGTGAACAGCCTAAAAAGGCAAAATAAATATTTTAATGACATTTGCTTTTATACAGCATGTAATGTAAACTGAGATGTCCAGGGGTATGAGTGAATTAGATGAAATGAGATTATGAGAAACTACACAATACCTGTATTACTTGACAGATTAGCATTATAAAAGCCTGTTAATGCAAAAACGGATGGCCAAATCCAAGAATTTATTATATATATATTTTAAATCCTTAGCTTATGAAACCTTGGAATGCTAACCCTTGATGTAGATATTTTGCAGGATTTTTTAAAAATTCCACATATCTTATTTGATAAGAGTCAAGCTTATCTTTATAGTCAGAATTCATTAGGATTCAAACTATGATAGTTGTATGTTTTAAAAATATACTCTAAATATCCATGCAATTCATGGTTTTACAGATCTGCAGTTTCAAATGTTTGCAGCCCCAGGCTTATCAGCCCGCACAGCCAGTTGTGTGCGCTTTACAAACAGACCAGGTTTTCTTCAAGGACGTCCTCGTTCAGGGAAAGAACGTCAACAGAGTTTAATCTCTCTTTGTTCGTGGTTTGGTGCAAAATTGAGAATCAATCTCTCTGTCTCTTTCTCCTTGCCCCTGACCCCACCAGAGGAGCAACACAGATTGTGAGATCATAAATATATTTATGAGCTTCAAAATCACCATGGAGAAAGTGGCGGGGTCAAAAACATGTTCAAATCAGTTTCCCAGGCCTCAGAAATGACAAGTCCATTGATCTGGAGTGGGAGCCCATGAATCTGTTGTTTTTGTTTTATTTTTAACAAGCTCCTTCAACTAATTCTGACGCCTATTTTCTGAAAACCAAACTTAGGCAAATGCTGCCCTGAAGCAAAATGCTAGAGAGTGAAAAACATCTATTGGACATACAAAATCTAAAATGGTAAAATACCTTTAAATTTTTTGTTGTTACCCAAGAATCACATCCTTAATTATTCCTTTATGTAATAAGCTATTAGGTAAATTCACAATGGCCTTTGAAATGCAGAATTTTTCACAGAAACTGCATAAAGTCATGTGGACCTTTGCAATCTGAGAAGCTCAGAAGACAACTAGGACAACCTGTCTATTCTCAATTCATAGCACTGCTCACCATAGCCCTTCCTGAACACAATGTTTGCATGATGGGGAAATGTAATTAATGATCTTTGTAAGTCTTTCTAGTTCTCCAAGGCTAAGTGAGTCACTTATTTATCAGACAGGAAAAAAACAGTTGGGTTCACTAAAACAATGGGTGATTTATCCAGGTGTTTAAATATAACCTTCCCACAGCCAGCATTTTTATAAGAAATACCTCAAAGTGAGTAGATAGCAAACTAGTTATTCAAAAAGTTAATCAGTGGAATGTCTCCAATCATAGCATCAAGATTAGAGTCTTTGTTCTTTACACATAATCTTTTGGGTGTCTTTTTTTTTTTTTTTTTTTTTTTTTTTTTGGCAGCACAAACTATACTACAAGACAGATGAATAGATTTTTTTTTTCTGGTATTGTGGTTCCATTTGCCTTAAACTCAACTTATTCTTCTAAATCTTTTCCCAAGGACCTAGGTAAGGAAACAGCTTGGAAGTATTTTATTGAGGCCCTTCATGACTTAAGGTGACACAACTGAAAGACAAATGTACTTTCAATGGACTTTGAATGATGCTTTTTGAAACACATCAAAGATTTGGTGGTTTTGGCTTGAGTAGTGATTCCTTCCCACTTAACCATTCTCCTGCCACTTTCAAATCCCATCTAACGACCACCAGAAATGGTCTCTTGCCCTAGTGTGAGTCAATTAGGACCAGATATAATTGGAAAAGAAAACCCTTAGGAATTTTCAGAACATATAAAGTACTTGCAATTCTGATGCAGGTTAAAACAGAAGGATTCATTTCCAGCGATCTCTTTCTTATCTCCCAATAAAAATGTTAACCTTCAATGCCTCCATCGTAACCATAGTACCGAAAGCTTCTTCTTTAGAGTATTTCACTCGTTCTACTGCTTTAATAGCATTTATTCCATGGACTGGCTTTGAATAGTGAACTTTTTTTTACCCTCAAGGCCATTGCTAGCCACATGGTGCCTTCGTGTGAATTAGAAAAAGGCACCCGTTTCCCAAGACACTTTACTTCCATGTCAGAAAACTGGCAATGTACTAATTTTGTTTGAAAAAGACACTACAGCATCTGCAAGAAAAACTCTCATTAAAATACCAAATCCATGTTGCTCATCATGTGAATCATGTTCTCTCAGACACGGTACCCTGTGTGTGCTCAATGGCACAGCTGTGGGTGAAGGGTCTTCCTCTCTCCCCACTCACTGTCCGCAGCCCACAGGCACCTAACAGTTCTCCCGGAACTCTCTAAGACTGCTCTTTCAGGGTTCACCCAAGATACTCTTCCTGACAAACGCAAATCTCCCCTCTTGGAATTTAGTCCTTCCACTCATAATTCTGATTCTCTTCCTTTCTGACCAGCAATTTGTGTTTCAGCTCCTGTTTTCTGTGGACTCTGTTCTTAGACTCTAGTTCTGAGGAATCTGGCCCGTTCTCCCCATGATAAAATCGTCTTTAGAGCCGAGGCCTTTAGCAGGTGGAAGTTAAAAGTGCCATCCTTTCCATCTGACTTAGCCTGTACCACTTCCCTGTTTCCACAGCAAATGTTACAGTCAAATGTTTGTCTTCCTGTAAAATTTCCTGCACAGGCCTCTAGATTTAGTGATGAGACAAGAATTTTTAACTTGGGTCATATGCTATTCCATCTCACTTGCAGAGGCCCATGGCTTGTTAATGAAAAAGATCTGGAAGTTCAGATTCTACAATAAATAAAGACTTGCATGAGTCATTGCCCAGGACCACAGCCTTCTGCTCTGCCCCTAACCTTCTACAGCACTCTGAGGAAGATGGTTCTTTGCCAAACTGTAATTCTATGACCACCCAGTAAGATGAAGAACAAAGACATTCTTCCTAGTCCTGTGAGCTACATGAGTAGCTAAGGTTCTGTCTATAGGCTGATGATGTTTAAGAATGAGGTCTTCATGACCTATTGGGCTAGGGGGTGAGCATGTTCCTGGATGACATTTAGATATAGTCCATGACCTGCCACCAGCTTCTGGGTGACCCCTCTTAATATGCATAACACGGGAAATGGATTTAGTGCCCCTCTTCAAAAACATTCCTCTGCTAACAAGGGTTAGTAATATGCTACTATGGTATGCTTCTCTCTCTCTTTCTCTCTCTCTCCCCTCCCCCGCCTCTCTCTTTAAATATCCAAGACACTCGATGTCTCCTGAGACTTATTGGCTGACAATGGGGCTTTAATTTTTTTCCCTCTGACAATCCCATCAAGAACTTCCTAAAGAAGAGGCAGCAATTTTAAAATCTGTAGTAGCCAGTGAAGTCGTCCAGTATCTGAAGGCCAGTTCTCTTTGCCTTTTATCCCACACCTTTCTGTCCCTTACTGTTTGTGAGTAAAACTTATCCCACCGATAGGAGAAAAAAATATTTTGTCTTTTTTTTCTTTCTATACGTACACTATTCTTCAATCGTCTCATGGACTGGAAGTGAAGTAAAAATGTTAAAGCACCTTAAGAACCAAGCAGTGTTTTTCCCATTATAACCAATATGATAGGGGCAAGGTTTAACATTTCCATAGGCATCAAAAATTACTATAGGTCTGCCTTGCTAGTGTTTCTCAGTGGTTAAGCATCAACTTATGAACCAGGAGGTCATAGTTTGATTTCTGGTAGGGGCTGTACAGGAGGCAGCTGATCGATGATTCTCATCTTTGATATTTCTATCTCTCTCCCTCTCCCTTCCTCTTTCTGAATTCAATACAAACATATTTTTTTAAATAAAAGGAAATTACTATAGAGCTAAAAATACTAGTAACTGCGGTGGTCATTGTCCTAACACAAGACTTGTTAAACCTGAAGAAAACTGCTTCCAATACAGGCATATCTCATTTTCTTGTGCTCTGCAGATATTGCCTTTTTTTTTTAATCCTCACTTGGTGTGTGTGTGTGTGTGTGTGTGTGTGTGTGTGTGTGTGTGTGTTAATTGATTTTAGAGAGAGAGGAAGGGAGGGAGAAAAAAAGACTGATTAGTTGCCTCCCCAACTTGCCCTGACTGGGGATAGAACCCCAGGCATGTGCCCTGACTAGGAATTGAATGCACAACCCTTTGATGCACAGGATGATGTTTCAACCAACCGAGCCACCAGGCCAGGGCCCGATATTGCTTTTTATTACAAATTGAAGGTTTGTGGCCACCCTGCATCGACCAGTGCTGTTTTTCCAACAGCATTTACTTACTTCGTGTCGCTTTGTAATATTTCATGTCACAATATTTCAAACTTTCATTATCATTATGTTTGGCATGGTTATCTATGGTCAGTGAACTTCAATGTTAGTGTAGTAATTGTTTTGACCCACCAGGAACCGCACCCATATACTAGTAAGACGGTGAACTTAACTGATAAATGTTGCGAGTGTTCTGACGGCTCCACCAACCTGCCATTCCCCATCTCTCTGTCCATCTCCCTCTCATCCGTCCTCCCTATTCCCTGGGACATAACAATATTGAAATCAAGCCAATTAGTAATGAAATGGCCTTTTGTGTGTAAAGGAAAGGAAGAGTCCCATGTCTACTCTTGGTGACGATGCCAGGAAGATTATTGAAGTTACAGCAAATAACTGAAAATATTATGTAAATTTCATAGGTTCAACCAGTGGCAGGGTCTGAGAGGACTGACTCCAATTTTTGAAGAAGTTCTATTATGGGTAAAGTAATTTCCAACAGCCTCACATGACTCATGAAAACAAGCGTCAACTGGTGCAGCAAACTCCATTGTTGTCTTATTTTTAGAAATAGTCACAGCCACCCCAGCCTTCAGCCATCACCACCCTGACCAGTCAGCAGCCATAAACATCAGGGCAAGATCCTCCACCAGCAAACAGATTACAACTTGCTGAAGGCTCAGATGATGGTTATTATTTCTTGGTAAAAAGTATTTTTTAAGTTAAGGTATGTACATTGATTTTTTTTAGACATAATGCTGTTGCACACTTAATAGACTTGAGTATAGTGTAAACGTAACTTTTATATGTGCTGGCAAACCCCAAAAGTGTGTGTGACTTGCTTTAGTGCAATATTTACTTTATTGAGGTGGTCTGGAACCAAACCTGCAGTATCTCTGAGGTATGCTTACATAGGACTTAGAAACTTCAGAATTTGCTGGAATGTGGTCAACAGGAAAAAAAAAAAAAACCCAATCCTGGTTTACTTGCCTAAAGAACCTCCATGAGACAGACTCTATACAGGAAACAATTCCATCTTCCAGAGTGAATATTCACTCATTTGCTTTTCAAGCCAGGAGTGTGGAGGAAGCCAGCAGGCAATGTAGTCATTTGGTAATGTCCTTCCCATTGCCAAGCTAGATTAATGCTGGGAGATCTTACAACTAGTGAGTAATCTGCAGACCCTCCAAGATCCCCAAGGTGTGATTTATTTTCATACGTAGATTTCTGTCATCATCCTCCAAAGGGTGCTTTGTCATTTTCTTCGCTCTTCCCTCACTGTACACTCAAGTCCATATTACAAGGATGACATGGTTTCAAGTCATTGCCAATCTCCTCAAACCAAGTGGTGAGCACTTCAGAGACACTGCTAAGTTGTGAGGGCTATATTAATAAAATTATACTATTTCCTTTTAAGTGGTTCTGGGAAGGTATGAATAGTTGTTTATTAAAATAAGATTTAGAACCGAATCATCCTCTAGTTTTTTCCGATTTGGTTGATTATGCTCTTACCTAATCCTCAGGTTGATATTTAGGTCATGGACCTAAAATCTCAGTCTACAAATAACCAAGTTATAACAACTTCAAATATGTGAGATGTGAGTTTTTAAATGAAATACTCTTTGCATCTTGTAGCATTGATTGTTATTTACTCCCTACGCATCCCAACTCTTCAGCTTGTATTCAAACCCATTCTGAGACTAAATTACAGACCTATGAAGTAGGAAGTCTGAAAAAAGGGCTCACCTTCCGGGATCAAACAGCCTTAAGAGTGAGTTCTGTTTCTGCCACCAACTACCTGGGAATCCTTCGATGATTCACGTAAACTTTCTGAGCTCTGGTTTCCTCATCTGTAAGCTGGACATAGAGCTTACCTCAGAAGATTGTTCTGAGGGACTAAATGGCCTTATCCTTGTCAAGTGTTTAGCAAAGTGCTCAATAAATACTAGCCACAATAGCATTTGTTTTGGTCATGGTTATTACTCATATTATTATCTCCTCAGTCAAAGCTTTACTGGGTACTACCCTTGTCTAACCCTAAGTTCTGGGCTGCTGTAAGTTCTTTTTTTTCACTTTTTAATTGAATTTATTGGGGTGGCATTGGTCAATAGAACTATATAGTTTTCAGGTATACAGTTCTATAAGTCTTCATCTGTATATTGTATTGTGTGTTCATCACCCCAAGTCAAGTCCCCTTCAGTCACCAATTATCCCTCCTATACTCTTCTACCTCCCCCAGTCACCCTTTTTCCCCCTGGCCATCATCATACTGTTGTCTGTGTCTGTAAGGTGGTTTGTTCTGTTTTCGTGGGGTTTTTTGCTTAATCCCTTCACCTTTTGCCATTGGCTAAATGGGAACCAAGTGGGTGTGTGCTCAGCACATCCCTTCAGCTCGGACTCCCAAATCTTAAGGTCACCCCCACTGTGAGGCTATAATTTTGGGAAACTGGGCCAAATGTACTCCCAGAACCTCCTAAGGTCTGGTCAGCAGCCCCACCCCCAGACACTGTGTTGCCTAAGATGAGTGCTGGTCCTGACTCACAGCAGCCCAAGCCATGAACCAATGGGCCCTGCCTCGGCTGATGTCACAGTCACCCACGAGCTCTGGAAAGCACAGATGTCTGTCCCACTACCGACCCCGACCGTAGAGGTCTGTATTTTTAAGTTTCCTGGGTGATTCTGATGCGAACCCTGTTTGAGAAACTCTGACTTTAGCAGCTACCAGACATCCCTCTCTGCTCCTCCCCTGTCTCGGAACTGGATCATCTTTTCAAGCTCCATACGCCTGCTGCTGTTTTTCCTAAATGCAGTGAGTTGTTGACTCTGGTTACTATGAGCTCCAAACAGGTCAGAGGGACTCAAGCTGCTGATTACGGCTTAGGAACCCTCCTCCGTATCCCCAGCCCCTTGGGCCCAACAGACAGAAAAGACATCACATTTGAGCCAAAGAAATATAATCAAGAGAGCACCGGGGTTGAAGAATCGGTAGCAGCTAGTGTGGAACGATGGATGAGTTCAAAAGATTTAAAGGCCTGAGACTCCAACAGTGATCAAAAGCAGATAAAATGCCCTCTCCCTGCCAAGGCAATCTAACGTCATGCAGCACTGACTTGTATTCGTGAAGTTCATAAAACAACCCGAGAGAGACCTTTGTTTTGTAAGAGAAAGAAAGAAAATGGAAAAAAATTGATTGTGACAAGCCTTGATGTGACTAAAACGAACCAGCAGGGAAATGTGTGTGTTGGGTATTTATTGAGGGATGTCAGTTCTGCTCCCCGGGACCCAACCTCTGGCTCTATCTCCAGATCCCAGGGACTTCCCTGCACCTTGCCCACTGAGGTCTGGGTCCACTGTTTAACATTTGCCTAATAAACTAGACAGCAAGCACGGGAAGAGGGAGCTGAGGCCCTGAGCTGCAGAATCTCCAGGGGGAGCTCCTTCAAACTCAACAGAAGGCCAAGGTCATGTAAGAAACACCGTGAAGGCAAGATGGCGGGGTCCCTCAAGCCATCCGCTCCTGGGCACTCTGCCCGCATTCTGAGCAGAGCCCATTAGCTTCCCACTTAAAATGCGTCCGTCCCTCCTCCTGCTTGACCGGCCTAAAAACAATGCGTGGCCTTGCCCAGAGTCATTCTTAGAAGATTTTACAAAGTCATTCATAAGAGCAACATATTTCGCTGCCAGGTATCTCTACTGATATCTCAGACCCCCCTTGAGTCTTTTGATCACTTTCTTCAGGGCACAGACAGTGTTGATGCAAATTCTACTAGGATTTGGGACCAGTGTGAGTGCTCTCTGCTAGGAAAATGGGTGGCCCTTGGGTCCTGATCCCCCAGAGAGCCTCTCCAGGCATCACCAGCCCACCCTACAATGCTGCTGGGTGCCCACTCTCTTTTTTCCTGCTGGGGGTCCTCGCAAGGGCCCCTGGGGAGGGCTGGCCTCCAGCTCAGCCCCGGAACCCAGAGCCCAGCCATTCCCTGGCAGCCGGCTGACAAAACCCCAGTTACTCCCCAGCGCTGCAGATTGTGGTGTGTTCCCAGCGGGATGAAATGGTTAAAATAATCGTAATAAAAATAAAATCGTGGGTACTATGTGACTGGAATACATAGCTGATTAAAACAGGCGGCTGGAAACCCCTCTGCTTGAAAAAACAAGAAGCATGGCCTCTCTCTCGAAGGGTCTTCCAATTGCAGTCCAGGCTCTAATTTACCCGTTTTGGCTCTGCTACTGGAACAGATCTCCGCCAAACAATTGTCTCACCGCCTGGTGATAGTCATCTTTAAGATTCACCATGAAGAGTCCCAGCACAGAACGAACCTGGCTGGGGCCCCAGCGCGACGCGACCGGGAGCAGGTGGCG
>NW_006289813.1:3642606-3665244 GCF_000327345.1 Myotis davidii | reverse complement strand
GCCCCTCCGGCCCAGGCAGCCGCCGCCCAGCGCCCCTCCGCCGCCGCACCCCCGCCCTGGAGCGCTGGGTGCCCGGCCACTGCGCCTCTGCTGTTGATGGCTTTTGCTCATTGGTTAAATGCCAAAGCTCAAGGTTTTCTTTCCTCCCCCTCCCCCAATAATTATAAAAGTAGGATTAAAAGGTGGGAAATTATAAAAAGAAACGGAATCACCTGAGGTCTCATCCTCCCGGCTCAATCTCTGTTCGTTTTGATGCATTTCCCTCCAGTCTTTTTTCTCTCTCTCTTTGCAACAACATTTTAGACTTTAAACACTGCTCAGGTGCAGTCACCTTGTATCCTACCATCTGCCCACCCTCTCCTACCTTCCCTCTGAGGTTTGAGGGTCTGAAAGATGCTTCTCTGTCTCTGGGTCTGTTTTTGTTCATCAGTTTATGTATCCTACCATCTTTTACTCCATATTGTAGTGGAAATGTATTATGTACTTTTACAAATATCACTTTAAAGCTCATAAAGAATCTCCATAGTGAATGTACCATTAGTTACTTAAATATTATTTCAATTTATGGGCATCTAGGATGCTTCTAAGTTTTACTAATGCAGTTGACCTTTGAACAACACTGGAGGCCAACCAGTTGAAAATTCACATAACTTTTGACTCCTCAAAAACTTATGTGCTTGGGGGATGGGGGCAGCTGGGAGAGGTCAAAGGTGGGGGCGGGGGGAGACTGATGTAATACTTTAAACAATAAAGAATTTAAATATTAAAAAAACGTAACTACAATCATCCCTGGGTATCCACAGGGATTGGTTCCAGGACCCCACAGATACCAAAATTCCCAGATGCTCAAATCCCTATATAAAATGGCATAAAACAATGCATACAGTCAACCGCCCACATTCATGAGTCCCACCTGCAGGCTGAAAATATTGTTTTCCGACCCAGCCAGTTTGGCTCAGTCGGTTAAAGTGTTGTCCAGTGGACTGAAGGGTCATGAGGTCTATTAGGGTCAAGGGCAGGTACCTGGGTTGCAGGCTTGACCCCCACCCCCATCCCATCAATGTGTCTCTTTCACATCAATGTTTCTCTCTCTCTCTCTGACTTTCCCTCTCCCTTCCACTCTCTCTGTAAAAAAATAAATAAATAAAATAAAAATAAAAAAATATCCTCAGGTTAGGATTAACAAGAAAAAAGCAAATACTGTTTTCCAGCCGAGGTTGGTTGAATCTGTGGATGCAAAACCTGGGACTGTGGAGGGCTGACTGTATAATTACTGAAAAAAAAAAAAAAAAAAACAAGCAAAAACCTCCAAATACATGTAGACCGGTGCAATTCAAACCTGTGTTGTGCAAGGGTCAACTGTAGGTAGACCATCTGCACCCTTCCCCATGTTTGCCCCGGGGTTGTTGGTTGGCGAAACATATAGGCCCCAACTAAGACTTTCACCCCATCTGTGGTCAAGAATGAAGACAATTGGAAGCTTCTGCTCTTTTCCACATGCTGATAGTAGAGAACGGGTGGTAGGCTGAGCATGTGCGGAGCAGTAGAATGAGCCTTTGTGCCTGTGAAGCCGGAGGTCATAGGTTTTGCTGTGGAGATGGGGGCAGAGGAGGAAGCACCTCCCACACAGGTGAGAAAGAGAGGCCAAGAAAAGGCAGTTAGGGGAAGTTAAGGGGCTAATGATTTTAGAACACTGAGGATGCACGCACACTCAGTTTTAATTCTGTTCGTCACACACTCCAATGTATTATTTGGGAAAACACTTCTTAATCTCATTTTCTTACTTAAAAATATCAGAGAAATACAGGAGGAAGGATTGAGCCTAAGTGGAGGAAGAGTACCACCCATTGGAGCATTTTCCGCTTTGCTGTGACCTGCCCCTCTGCAAAGCCCCTGTCCCTTTTATGAGAGACTGGTGTAATGTGTTTGTAAGATTCCAGATATCTAGGGTTAGCAGAGCCCATGAGCCATCCACATCCTGTGAGCTCTTGAATAAGCCTACTTCTCTTCATCTCCTGGAAGTCACCTTGACTAAACTTGTGATAGTAGATGGAGGTGGTGGAAGAAAGGTGGTGGTTGGGGAATAAACTCAAGCTCCCAGCTCCTTTTTGCCAGATCTAACACCCTCTCATGTGTTAGTCTGGTTGGTAAAGAGCATGCAATCCTACTGGCTGTGTGAATACCAGCACTCTAGGTCCTGCTGGTGGTGGAGTTGTTACTGTCTGTAACCCACGGGACAAGCAGGAACAGCCAGCCCTTGGCAGCTCCCTCTCTGCTTGGTCTGAGAGAAAATGTGCCACTAATCCTGTCTGGCTGAGCTAGTTTTCTCTACACCATCTCTGTGAGGGAAGCTAGACTGACCAACTGGCAACCTCCTCTGTCTTGATTGAACTATGCACCACAAAGCAGGCGCTTTGTGTACCTGGCATATTCTTTGCAAAGTAGCTGTCAATTCTTGACCCACCTGAGAACTAGCGTACGGCAGTGATACGATTTCAGAAAGAGAGACAGGCCATGGTGGCTTTCTTTCCCCCTCTGAACCCAGAAGAAGTGCCTGCCTCTCCCCCTGTCCCTTTCCAAAGCAGCCCCCTCTCCTGACAGTGCAGCCATCCCCTCCTAACCCACTGCCTCATCTCTGTGGTCTCCACCTGGATGGTATTTGCTCTAGGAGTAGCCTTCTGAGGGCAACACTTCAGACCTGGCTGCCAACAATCAACCCACCAGCTCCCAAATCCCACATCTGCTCCTTGATTAGTACCCGGGGATTCTTTCAGCTCCCATTTCATGGGGTTGGGGGAAAGCCAGCTCCCGTCTCATCACGTCCAGTGCGGTCAGACCCTCCCAGCCTGGCCTCTCAGCATCTCCTTCTCCAACACAACATTCTCCAGGCACTTGCTGACCCTGCTGTGTTCTGTCTGTTCAAAGGTCACCTGCTTTTCAAATTCCTTCCGCTCTCCTCCCAGTTATTTGTGATAGCCTTTACGAAGCTTAAAAATAACATTTGTTTCCCCAGGGATTTTGTATATTTCCATTTGCCAAACTTTATTTTGTTCCATGTGTTTCTAAGGGAACAGAAATCTAAATGGTTTACGTCCTACTTCCTATACCGGTCTGACTGATGTTGTCAGACTGGAATTGTCCTTCAGCCCAGGGTGGGTACGCCCAACCATCAGCTGGGCCTTGATGCAGAAACTATATAAATTACAGAGACATTGGACATTGTTTGGCTATTGGAAAATCTACTTCATTGTACTTCCTTTAATCAAGCAGTGATTTTTTTTCATAGATTCAAGCCATTTGGCATGTATATAATAACATTGATAATATTGATAACTATATAAAAATGAGTTATACATTGTATACAATGATGTAATGATACAAATATTGATAATAAAAATGGGTTGCATTATAATCATGAGCCAAGACACTGTGTCCTATTATTAAAATAAAACTGAAGGAAATATAAGAAGCCAAAATGGGTGGCTTGAGTTACTGGAAAGGGTGCATTAGCGGGCTTCTGGGAAAAGAATATATGCATAAAATATTCTAGAACGTTGCAGAAAACATTGAAGATCCGGGTGATAGTTCCATAAATATGTCTACTTTGTGAAGATTCATTGAGCTCTATATTTATGATCACATTTATCTTCATGTATGTTTTACATTAATAAAAAGTTGATTTACAATAATCAAACACACTGAGGGGTTTTGTTGAGGTAAGCAATGAAGGCAATTATTCCTTCATTCAACAAATATTGCTTTAGTGCTCATTGGTAAGCATGAACTTTGTACATATTATAGAAATGAGTAAGTTAGAGGCCACAGGGCCTGGCTTCAAGTAGTTAAGAGTCAGCTACAATATAAGTTGAAAGTGCTCAATGTATGTACCAACATTGGATTCTTAGTTGTGGCTAATGTACCACAGTAATGTAAGAGGCAAACATTAGGGAAACTACCTAAGGGGTCTATGGGAATTCTTTGTACAATCTTTGCAACTTTTCTGTAAATCTAATTCTATTCTAAATTAAAATTTTTATTTTAAAATATTCACTATCGTAAGGGAGAGCTTACTTTTGAACTAAGGGAATTAGAGATGATTGTAGAAGAAAAGATGCATGAACTGGGCCTTAAAGGAAGAATGGGATCATAATAAAGGGAACTGGGGAGGACGTTTTGTAGACAGGGGAAAAATGATACAAGGAACTGTGGGCTCCGTAGGCAAGATATGGAAACAGCCTAAATGCCCATCAATGCAGGAATGGATCAAGCAGCTATGGTGTGTATATAAATGAGATACTATTTGGGCCACAGGAAGAAAAAAAGATATCCTGCCATTTTGACAACATGGATGGAACTTGAAGTGAAATAAATCAGATAAAGACAAATACTGTCTTATATCACTTATCTGTGGAAGCTAAAAAAGTTAAACTCAGAAATAAGGAGTAGAATGGTGGCTCCCAGAGGTTTGAGGGCAATAGGAAATCGAGAGATGTTGGTCAAAGAATACAAACTTCTGTTTCAAAATGAGTAAGTTCTGGGGATATAATGTATAGAATGGTGATTATAGTTAATAATACTGTATTACAGACCTGAACGTTCCCAAGCAAGTAGATCTTCAATACTCTCACCACAAAAAAAGACATGTTGAATTATGTGACACAATGGCGTGTCAGCTAAGCTACTGTGGTAATCAGTTTGCAGTATATAAGTATATGAAGTCGACCAAAAAACCCCGTTGAGTGAGTAACTAGACTAGCACAGGGTTCTGTAGACTAGTGGGTTGGGAGCATGAAAGAAATGGTGTGGTGTAGGAACAACCTTAAACTGTAAAACTTAATGCACAAAAAATTAGCTCTGAATTGCTATTGAAGTCCATTTTACAGCGAAAGATAAGTTAACTTGAAAACTGATAGAAATGAATATATTCAAATTACCTCCCAGGTTTGTGTACATCTACCACAGAGCTAAAGGAATTAAGTTACAAGATTTATTGAACACTCACTCTGTACCCAGCACTGTGATAAGCACTTTATGTCTACTATCTTATTTAATCATCCTAAGATCCTTATGAAGCAGCTGTTACCGTTTTATTTTACAGATAGAAAATCAAGAACTTCTTTCCAGCAAATACAAAAGAGTCATAAATATAAAAAATAGATACAGCCACCTGAGATCATGTTTGTTTCCAACAAGCACAAAAGTCATAAACATCAAAAATAGATAGAGTGCTTAGTGCCAGAATGTGCTTCAGTGGTTGAAATAGAACTCTGAGTTGAAAATCTGTTTACATTCACATTTTATTTAAATTTATTTTTTAACTGCAAGGAAAGTCATCTGGGACTAATTTAAGTTCTTCAAGACCTAATGGTCTTGATAAGTCCATTTATCAAGTGTGTTTTGTGGAATAATTCAGACAAGCAAGTTTGGCAAGCAGTAATTATCACACGGAGTACCAAAGATTGATAAAGTCTGGCCTCCACAGACTAGACTAGACACAGCATGGGAGAGTTGCTTTCTTGTTGGGTTGGAAACTCTTGTTCTGTGAAGTCAGAGACAACACAGCTATGCTACATGGACCACAGGATGGACATCCCAGCTCCAAGTTGTGAATGTTTCCAAGTGTTCCCAAAGAAAATGGACAGGATTTAGCTTTCCTATCTCAGAGTTTCTAGAAGCATTGTGACTTGCCTGCAAAGCCAAGTTTCTATGTATTTGAGAGTCACTTGACTCAATATTTACCTATGTCATTTCCCCCCTTCTTATAAGACACCACAAGAAACAAAGTAGGTTTTAGTTTGGCTTTTAATAATTCTCAAATCGTGCATAAATGAAAAGTTCATCAAAGATCCATAGTTGCCATTGAAAAGTTCCTTCTTTTGTTTTTTCCTATGACTTCCCTACAAAACACTTCCCCCCCTCTTTTCATTTATTGAAAGAGAACTAAACTTTTGAGAGAAAATTTTATTTTCCTTTAAATCCTAACAAACTGTGTCCTATACCTGATAACCAACAAGGTAAGGAAGGCGGCTGAGTTACTCCCAGAAACATTTTGTTCTTGATCTTGCCATTCAATATCACAGGGTGTGATGAAAACTGGAACAAATATGGAAATCGCAGAAGTGCCAGAACATTACATTTAAAAAATGGAATTATTTGAGTCAATCTGGAATGTCTGGTTCTTTTGGTTTAGGCCTCATGGGTAGCATTGCGCTTCAAAAACAACTTGAATTGGCTACCAAGATTCCAGAAGGGTAACATAATCTTATACCTTTGTGGAAAGATGCTTATCTTTGTCTACTGTTAGCAGAAAGAGGTTGGATTCTTCTACCTTTTTATGTTTCAAAATGAAAATTGTTCAAATAAGTTTCAAACTTGAAAGCAATTTGGAAACAAGAGTGGGAGGTGGTAATTTCTCAGGTATTTTTTCAGTTTGTGCTACTCTTAATTTGAAATAAATACCCCAGCATGAATCAAATCCTCTACAGCTACAGAAATATGAGTGTTGGGGGAGGCTCATCATGACCACTTTCCTTCATGTGATTTGGCAATTAAAGAAGAGGTCTCAAAGTTTAGTAATCCTGACTACAAGGCTCAGACCTGCTGCAGAGACAGACACTCCTGTGAGACCCATGATCAGGCGGTAGCTCTACTCCCCTCCTGGAAAATGCAGTTTGGAATCTGGGGACCTGCACCCCCTGGGGACCATGCTGTTACCTCCACAAAGGCCTCCACCAAGAGCTGTGAACACAGGACAAGTCTCACATCTCCCCTGTAACCAACACTCAAAGTTATAGGGGTGTGTCTGACCTCAGTAAAGCATTGAGGAAAACCAAAGGGAATTACAACATATAAAGGAAGGAATTTTAAGCTGTCATCTAATAAAGAGGTAGAGGGAAAGCCCTGTTGAGTTAAGGGGACACACCCGACTCCTGATCTTGTTGACTTATTGTCCCATAATGGGAATGAATCCCCACTGTGGGACTCTGTTGCTTCTTCCCATGGGTTGAGTCTAACTCCAGCTTCCTCTTTCTAATGCAACTCACATCGCCATGCCTGGCCAACCCTGCCTAGAAGACTCCAATGGCTCGCAAGAGTCCAGGGTCCAGCTCCCTTGAAGGCATAACCTTCAGACATGGTTCTGCATTTTTCCACTGGGAAAGTGTACACATAACACACACACACACACACACACACACACACACACATTCTCCCTCCATCCCATTATCACATAGAAAAAAGACAACAGTGATACAATTTTCTTGTCCAATGCAGTGCTTTTCAACCTTTAATGTGCATGTAAATCACCTGGAGTGGGGGCTAAAACTGTACTTTAAAAACAAAACAAAACACCAAACATATATTTACTATAGGCCTGATGCTCGAATTCATGCAAGTGGTTCAGCCCTCGCAGCCCCTCATAGCCTTGGCCAGCCCTCGCAGCCCTGGCTTCGTCCAGAAGGTCATCCAGACGGTCATTCTGCTGGTCAGTCTAATTAGCATCATAGCTCTTTATTATATAGGATTGATTTCAGAGAGGAAGAGAGAGGGAGAGAGAAATAGAAACATCAATGATGAGAGAGAATCATTGACTGGCTGCCTCCTACATGCCCTCTACTGGGGATCCAGCCCACAACCTGGACATATGCCCTGACCAGGAATCGAACTGTAAACCTCCTGGTTCCTAGTCAACATGCAACCACTGAGCTGCACCAGCCGGGCTGAAACTGTATTTCTAACAAGCTTGCAGGTAATCCTGCTGCTACATGTCCCACATGCTGAATAGCAAGGATATAATTAATATACAACCCATAGTCAACTTTATTCAGTTGCCTCAAAATACCTTTGACAGCTATTCTTTTCCAATGCAGGATCCAGTCAGGAACCACTGCATTACATTTGGCCATCTTGTCCCTTTAGGCAGAGGTTGTGAGCTTTTTATTGACTTCTCACTTAGTTACACAAAGACCCAGTGAAAGTGTTACTTCCCCCTGAGACACCCTCTCCATTAAATATTTGAACAAGGACCACACTCCTCACAATCTCAGTAAAGAGAGATTGATGTCTTGTCCAGTTACATCTGGAAGGAAGCACCTGGAGATGACACTGTAATAAGTAGGTTCTATTATGTGTGTGTTTTTTTTTCTGCAAACACACATAATGACCTGGACTTTCTGAGGCAAGTGCAAGGATACGGTGCCTAACTCAGAATAGCAGCACAACATTCAAACACAGCTGCAAAGAGTTCTACTGCCCTTAGTCCCAGACTTAAAGATCTTATTCATTCTCTCCAGAGAACATTAGAGTCCAATGCTACATATAAGCATGGTGACACCCAGTGGGTGTTCAAACTTCACTTCCGACTTTGCAGAGCTTACAGTTTGGACCATTTTCATCCCTCCTACAGTAACTCTCCCAAGGGCTCAGGCAGGATGGCCCTGGGAACATGAAACTGTGCAAATCCCACTACAATGTTCAGTGTGGGCAGTACAATCTCCCTCTCTCAGTGTGACCATCACCACTCAGTTCAACCATCATCTCTGCTTTCTCTTCCCAGTGGCCTCTGCTAAAATGCACATATTGCCTAGAAGGGGGGATGATGGACTAATTCTTCTGTTTAGCTGGCTAGCAAAGACTAAAACCTGAAGAATCAAGAAACGGGATAGGTTATTTTTCAAGTTGCTGCAAGAGAAGGATTATGTGACTTCATAAAGACTCTTCTATACAGGAGGAGTGCAGAGGCAGGGAACCTAGATAAACTAGAAGCACAGTAGATCATCTGCACCTGGGATTAGAGTAAGCATCTCAAGAAAGGAGGCATTGAAAGGAGACCAAGAAGTTTCTTGTTCACCAGCCTCACACTTTGTCCTCAGGTCAACACTCCATGCTCCCAGGCAGCACAGGAGTTATTTCATGGAATGGAAGAGAATCCATCATTAGAAGGTTGTAGAGAGAGAACCCCTCCCCTAATATGGCATTCCCATACAACATCGTTATAGAAGAATGTTAGTCTCTGCTTGAGCATTCCCTCTGTGACGTCTACAATATGCCCTTACAGAATACATACTACTAATAAGCTGGTGGTTATTGACTGCATTCAACACGGGCATCATTCTAACGGCTTTACACACATTCATTCAGTCTTTTAATATGCACAACAGCCCCAAATTGGTGATTCCATTACAATTCCCGTTCTACGGGTGAGGACACTGAGGCACTGTGAGATTTAGTAACTGAACCAGATGACACATGTCTAAATTGGCCCCAAGAAGTGGGATTCCAAGACCAATGACTTTAACCACTTCTCTAAACTGCCTCCCAAAAAGACTTGCTTCCTTGTGGAAGTTTAAATCCTAAAATATGCAGCACTTATATACTCACTCAACTCACAATTTTTAAATTCATAATACAAGATTGTGCCTTGCTTTTCCTATTTTCTGTATTTTACTTGTGGTAGGTTCAGCACAGATGCCAGGGAAAGTCTTGTGCCAGAGAGGAAAGATAAAGATTCCTTCTATAATTCACCCATGACAGGAAGCTTCCCAAGGCTGCAGGGGGAATGTGAGAAGGGATTTTGAGGGGAGGGGAGGGGGGGAGAAGGAAAGAAAAAATGGCTAAATACTACCTCTGAGATAGATGGTGACTTCAAATTGATAAACTTTCCCCAAACCTTTCCATTTTGGTGTCGAATAGACATCTCCAACTTAATTCCAAACCAAAATACTTGATTTCCACCACCACTCTCCAAACCTGCTCTCACCCACTGGCAAGTCCTATTGGTTGTACCTTCTAAAGATATCCCACATCCAACCATTTCTCACCATCCTTCCATCCCTATCACCTCTTTAGTCTAGGTCCCCATCATCTCCTGCCTGGATTACTGCACAAGCCTCCCATCTGGTCTACCTTCTCCTACTCTTGCTCCCCTAAAGACTCTAATCCACTTGGCAGCAGTGATCTTTAAAAAGCATAAGTCTCATCCTTTTTCTTCATGCTCAGGACCCTCTAATGGCTTCTCATGAAACTTACAATAAATTTAAAATTTTTCATAATTGTCAACAATGTAAATGCTATGTGATCTGGTCCCTGACCACCTCTCCAAGATCATCTTCCACCACTTTCCCTTACTCATTTTACTCTAGCTACATAGTCTTCTTGCTGTTCCTAAAATGCCCTAAGTTTATTTCCCTTTGCATTTGCTAGAGTGCTTAAATTGCTTTTCCTTGTTCCAAAATCTTTGTAGGGCTCAGTCCCTGATTCCATTCAAATATCACCTCCTCAGAAATGACTTCTCTGGGCATACTTTCTAAAATAGCTGTTTGACACTACCTCTAACCATCACTTTTTATCTCTTTAACTTGATTTATTTTCCTTTGTAGTACTTATCACTCCTGAAATAATATTTTATATTTATTGCTTACTCATTTCTAACTTATCCCTTTACATTATAAATTTTGTGAGAGCAGGGATCTTATCATATTCACAGTTGTTTCCCCAGTGCCTGGCACATTGTAAGTGCTCAATTAATATAATCTACTTTATAAATATATTCTAAAAGCCCAAAATGTGTATTTAGATTTTCCCTCTTGCTGATATCAAGATCCATATTTCTCACTGTTTGTGACATTTATATTCCAAAGGAAACTCAAACTCAGCATGTTGAAAACTGAGCTCATTATTACTTCCCACCTCTTCCCCAAGCTGTCATTCCCAAGCATAATTAACAGCACTAGTCTTCACCCAGGCCCCAAGACATAAATCCAGGCATCACTCTAGATTTCACCCTCCCCCTCACCCCTAATCTATTACCAAATTCTGTCATTTCTACTTGTATCAGAATTGCTCTTAGTTACAGACAACAGAAGCTACTCTAGCTGTTTTAAGGAAGGAAAAATTATTAGGTAGCACTCAGAATCTTCAGGGGAGCCCAAAAGCCCAACTTGGAGGGTCTTCAGACAGGAACATTGCCCAAGTCACCCTGCCAAGCTGTCCAGTGGAAATACTGCTGCCGCCACTGCTGGTACAAGCCCTTGGATCGCAACAAACACCGCGCTGGAAAGCGACTGCTAGAACCACTGTTTCTCAAGACTCAGTATTCCACAGCCATCCTTGTCAGAATGGACTTCCTGTGCTCTCTCCTTCTTCACATTCTCGTTTCTAAAACAAAGTCCTGATGGACATCTGAGGGGTAGAGCCCAGATCACATTCCTGCGCCCCATCTGACCAGGAGGCTGGGAAAGCGTGTTTGTGGCTTCTTCTTTGAGGAGGTGGACTCAGAGTTGGGAAATTCCCCAACCATAGGAAGGGCGTTCCAGAAACAGGACAGCCACAGGCATCACCCACGGCGGTTCACTCTATCTGCTATTGCCCAAGTGCGCCTATCGCCACTGACTCAGCTCAAGTCTTCATAGTTTGTGGTCTTGACTAAGGTGATAATCTCCCTTCCTCTTTTCTCAACTCCACACACATGCTAGAGCAATATATCTAAAAGCAAATCTTACCGTGTCACTTCCTTATGTACCGTCCATTATTGAAAAACAAACAAAAAGTCCATCAAAGCCTCTCATTGACTAAAAATGAAGTCTGAACCCTCTGGTTGGCATCTAGAGCTTCTTGCGACATGGTCCTTTCCAAGAGCCTCTCCTCACTCGGGATCCTGTACTGCTTCTCCACCAAACTCTTTGCCCTTCTCCAAACACTGACTGTTCTCTCTTGCTTCTTTCCCTTGTACATTCCTGTTCCTTGGAATGGCTGACTCCCCAACAAACTCTTGCTCATCCTTCAAAGCTCATCTCAAGCATCACTCCCTCTCTGCATCTACCCTGATCCCTCATTCGGGACAAGACACTGTCCACTTGGCTCTGCCTTGACCCCTACCTCCATCTGTACTTATTCTATTATTTTGTAATTGTTTGCTTGTGTATCTATCTCCATGACAGGATGGAGCTCCACTGTGAGTTCCTTGAAGGCAGAAACCATCGCCTTATTTTTGTATCCCTAACAAGGCTGGCTCATGGCAAAAATGAATGAGTATGTGGACGAAAGAATAAAGAAATGAAAGTGTGAAGCTGACTATTTTACTCTACAGTTAGAATCACTCTCTACCCTGCACAGCCAGAAGACTTTCCTTACCTTTTGAAGTTATTATTATCTTACTTATTTCATTCTGCTTGAAATACAACTGCTTCTTTCCATGAATTCAGAGACAGTAAGCTCCTCGAAAGCAGGAAGTCATATCTTTTTTCACTCCCATGTCTGCCTATTTGTACTAGTTTCCTAGGGTTGACAAAATAAAATCATAGAAACTGGTGGCTTAAACCACAGAAATGCACTGTGTCTCAGTTCTGGAGGCTGGAAGTCTGAGGTCAAGGTGCGGGCAGAGCCATGCTCCCTCCGAAGACACTAAGGGAGGGTGTGCTCCTGCCTCTCTCCTCACTCCCGGTAGTTTCTTGGCTTGTGACAGCAGAACTCTAATCTTCACATGGAGTTCTCCCGTGTGCCTGGTCTCGGTGTCCAAATTTATCTTCCATAAAGACAGTCACTTTGGATTAGGGCCCACCCTAATGACTTCATCTTAACTTGATCATCTGCAAAGACCCTATTTCCAAATAAGGCCACATTCACAGAGACTGGGGGGGGTTAGGACTTCAGCATATCTTGGGGTGGCAGGGGAAGGGAAGCACAATTTAACCCATAAATATCCCATGTCCAGCAAAGTGTCTTACAGTTATCAGGTGCTCAATTAAGGTTTGTTAAAGACCTTGAGGGTCCCTAGTGAGACCTGGCTTCTAGCCAGTGTGTTTGAGATCCTCCACCCACAGACAGGGATGAGGTGAGTGAGCGTTGTCTGGTGGACGCATCATTCTCTGCTAAATCTCTGCAGGGCTGGTAGGTGGAGAGGGGTTGTAGTGAATACAGGTTCTCTTCTCTTCGAAAACAGCTTTTTCTCCCAGGAAGGTTATAATGCCC
This sequence comes from Myotis davidii, assembly GCF_000327345.1. Taxonomy (NCBI): domain Eukaryota; kingdom Metazoa; phylum Chordata; class Mammalia; order Chiroptera; family Vespertilionidae; genus Myotis; species Myotis davidii. The sequence goes on along the minus strand of NW_006289813.1, from coordinate 3,652,278 downwards.
TTGGGCTCATCTGTAGATAAGAAGAAAGGGATTGGGGCTGGCTGTTTGTATGGCAGTGGTGTTGGGCCAAGAGGCTGTAAACATGCCATCCTGTGGAATGTGTCTGCCTGCTTAGCTTGGCAGATTCCTCAAGGACTGGATGAGCTCCAGCCAATGTCCGAGGAGTCTCTGCCTCCTTACTTGGGGCCCAAGAGAATCTGCCCTGCTGTCCAGAGTCCACTCCTCTGTGCCTTCTTATCCTGCTCTCAGTACTGGCCTCAGGGAAGAGTTCTTTTATTCTGTTTTTAAAATTTAGACACCTATCTTAGATGCCTGGTACTTTCTGCATCTCATGCCATTCGATCTATACCATAGTACCGTGAAACAGGGTTCTCATTTAATTGCAGAGCACATCACATATAAAATGAACAAATTTTATCTGTAGAACTTTAAAAATAGTAATGAAATTGGTAATCACTGCCCAGGATAAGAAACAGAACATTACCAGTATCTTAGAGGCTTCTGTGCACCTCTCTCCAATTATATTGTCCTTCTTCCCTGCAAGAGAAACATCTGAATTTTATTAATAATACCCCTGCTTTTCTTTATAGTTTGCCAACTATGTGTATGCATCTCTTAGAGTATAATACTTAGCTTTGCCAATTTTTGTTCTTTCTATAAATGAAATCATATATAAATGGAATCATACAACTTATTTCTTTTGGTCATCCTTATGTTTTTTCAAATTCTTCCATATTAATACCTGCAATAGTAATTCAATTATTTTCTTGGCTGTGTAATTTTCCATTGTGTAAATATACCAGCATCTATTTATTCTATTCTTTATAGACATTAGGAGTGTTACCAATTGGAGCTATTGTGAAAAATGCTGTTAGGGACAACTTTCTACATGTCTTTTAGTGTATAGGCATTTTCTCTAGGCTACATGCTAGGAGGTATGAAGGATGAGGTCAGAATATGAACATTTTAATTTTACTAGATAATGCCAAAGTGTGTTTGAAATGCTAATGCCAAGTTAAACTTCTGCTAACAGTAGGTTAGAGGTTTCATTACTTCACAGCCTTGCCAATAACTGGAATTAACAGAACTAAAATTTTGGCCATCCAGTGGGTATGAACTTATAATTTTTTAAAATATATTTTTATTGATTTCAGAGAGGAAGGGAGAAGGAGAAAGAGATAGAAACATCAATGATGAGATAAAACCATCGATTGGCTGTCTCCTGCATGCCCCGCACTGGGGATAGAACCCACAACCAGGAATCCAACCCTGACACCTGGTTCATAGGTCAATTTCAACCACTGAGCAACACCAGCCAGGATAAAATTATAATTTTAATATGTATTTCCTGGATTACTGAAAAGAATAAGCACTATTGAAGTTTAACTCCCCTCCCATGAAGTGCAACTTTTTGTTTATTTTGCTACTGGGTTCTATTGTCATTTTCTTATTGATTTATAGGAATTTTTAATATACTCTGGACACTAGAGTATATTGATTATTGAATGTATGTGTTGAAATATCTTCTTCATATTTTCACTTCTTTTTTTTCTCTCTCTATACAGTGTCTCTTGATGACAGACATTTTTTTTTTAAATATATTTTATTGATTTTTTACAGAGAGGAAGGGAGAGAGACAGAGAGCCAGAAACATCGATGAGAGAGGAACATCGACCAGCCGCCTCCTGCACATCTCCCACCGGGGACGCACCCGCAACCCCAGGCACATGCCCCTGACCGGAACCGAACCCGGGACCCCTCAGTCCGCAAGCCGACGCTCCATCCACTGAGCCAAACCGGCCTCGGCTCTTGATGACAGACATTTAACAGAAGTGGATTTATCAATATTTCTTTTATGATTTATTTTTTTGTCTCTTGCTTAAAGAAATCTTTCTTTACCCTTAAAGCATCATAAAGTTATTCTTCTAATTTATCCGCTTAAAGATTTATACCTTTACCTTTCATATTTAAGGCATTATTTCACTTGTACTTAATGTTTAGGAATGACTTTCATTGCTGCTGCTGAGAAGAGTCAATTGTAACCTCTGAAGGTAACCTATGTTTTCTCTCTGTTTTTTATTGAGATATAAATCACACACAATAAAATTCACTTTTTAAAAGTGCACAATTCAGTGCTTTTTAGCATATTCATAATCATACAACCTTCACTGCTATCTAACTTTAGGACATTTTCATCAACTCTCCCCCACAAACCCTGCATCCCTTAGATGTCCTTCCCTATTACCTCCTTCTTTCTGCCTCTGACAACCCCTAACCTTTCTGTCTCTTTGGATGTGCCTATCTGGACAACATATGAATGAAATTATACACTATGTGTGGGCTTTTATGACTGATTTCTTTCACTTAAGCATAATGTTTTTATGGTTTACCCATGTTGTAGAGTGTATCAGTACTTCATCTCTTTTTATGGCTGAACAATATTCCATTGTGTGGACATACCACATTTTGTTTATTCATTTATCTGTTGGTAGACATTAGGGTTGTTTGTTTTTAGCTATTATGAGTAATCCTGCTATGAATGTACAAGTTTTGTGTAGATGTTTTCAATTGTATTGAGTGTATATTTAGCAGCTGAATTGGCATATTAATTTTATGTTTAACATTTTGAGGACCTGCCAAACTGTTTCGCAAAGTGGCTACATTATTTTCTCTGATAGCTTTTAGTATATTTCTTTTTATTTTATTTTTTTATTGTTTAAAGTATTACATATGTCTCCTTTTTCCCCCATCGACCCCTCCCGGCCACTCCCACCCCCAGGACAAGCTCCCACAGCCCCAGTAATCCTTTGGTTAATCTCTTCCCACCCTCCTCTGCCTTCCTTCTGAGGTTTGACAGTCTGTTCGGTGTTTCTCTGTCTCTGGATCTATTTTTGTTCATCAGTTTATGTTGTTCATTATATTCCACAAATGAGTGAGATCACGTGATATTTATCTTTCTCCGACTGGCTTATTTCGCTTAGCATAATGCTCTCTAGGTCCATTCAGGCTGCTGCAAATGGTAGAAGCGCCTTCTTTTTTATAGCAGTGTAGTACTCCATTGTATAGATATACCAGTTTTTTAATCCACTCATCTGCTGATATTATTTTTTATTCTTTGGTAGTCTGTAGTTTTATTATTATAGGTGGATTTTTTTTAATTCTTCTTAAGAGTCATTGGGATTCCTGAATCTAAAGGTTGAAGTATTTAAATTATTCTGAAAAAAAATCTCAGCCATTACCTCTTCAAATACTGTTTCCTCTGCATTTTTTTCTATCATTTTCTCTAATAATAAAAGTATACTAGACCTCAGTCTATTCCCATTTGATTTCTTATAATTCCCATCTCTTTATCATTCTGTGCTGCATCCTGGGTAATTTTTTCACTCTTGTCTTCCAATTCACCGGTTTTCTCTTCAGCTTCAGTGCCTTATATGGTTCATCCATTGAATTTTAAATTTCAATTAATATTTCTTTTTATTTCTAGAAGCCCTTTTATGGCTCCTTTTCAAATTCACTCATGTTTCCTGCATATGTTTGCAAGCTTTTCGTTTTTCCTTGAAGCAATTAAACATAATTTTTCAATATTGTGTCTAATTGTTCTGATTCCTGAAAACTATGGTCTAGCTTCTGCTCTTTTTCCCCTTCTCATTCTTAGTCGCTAGCTTTCCTAGAGGGCATGTTGTTTTATTTTACTGTGAGTTGCTCATTTTCTGAAATGTAGCTGAAAGTTTTCTTTAAGGCCTGGATTGAAGTTGAGTTCCTCTCAGAAGATTCAAATTGCTTCTGCCAGTCTCCTGGGGGCATCAATCTGGTCTTACTTTAAGTTGAATTTTTCACTCAACGTTTTTTGACCACACAGGTGGCACGAATTTAGACTGATAAATCCTTACGAAGGCTCAGTAGTGATTCCAGTCTTGGGGGAGAAGTTGTTTTGTCCCTTTACCCAGGAAGTAGGTCAACACAAGCAAGTCCCCTAGTTCTCTCCTTCTGTGTGGCAGGTTTTTTTCTTGCTCGTGGCTTTGGCATCTCAGCTGGTGCCAGGGTGTCTTATTCAGTCTCCACTTTGGGGAAGCTCTAGGCCAACGGTTCTCAACCTGTGGCTTGCGACCCCTTTGGCGGTCGAACGACCCTTTCACAGGGGTCGCCTAAGACCATCCTGCATATCAGATATTTACATTAAGAGTCATAACAGTAGCAACATTACAGTTATGAAGTAGCAACGAAAATAATTTTATGGTTGGGTCACAACATGAGGAACTGTATTTAAAGGGCCAGAAGGTTGAGAACCACTGCCTAGGCTTTATCTCCTGCCTCTGGATTCCTGTACATACGTCAGAGTGGAAGTTCAAGTTTCCTGGCCTAAGCCAGGGTGAAATTCACCTTGTTTCTCAGTGACCTCTGGGCTCCTGCTGTTTACTTCCCTTTGGGGATGCATAGAATCTTTACTTTCGAGCACTTTAACAATGTGCTTATTAAAAACAAACAAACATAAAACAATAAAACCCAACACACTTTGTCTTCTCTTTCATTTTAGTTGCTTTGGTTGGAAGGGTCACTCAGGAGATCGAGTTTGTTACACTGCTGAAGCAGGGAGTCCCTCGGGGGTGAGGACGACGGAGCCCCAACGCGCTAGGGCGTCTGCATGCACAACTCCGGGGACCAGGTTCAGTGACGCAGATCCATTTTAGTGTGGAACTACAGGGATATATATAGCATTAGGGGACCAATCAGAGGGAGACACATTGCTAATAGGCGACCAATGGCTGAAAGGCTGGGGTACTATGCACGTGGCTCTAGGAGTTCGTTCAGGCGGGCGTTGCTACTTCCTGGCGTGCCGAAGAAGCATGTCATGGTGGAGTGTGCTCACACCATTGCATCAGTTGCAGCGCTGAGACATACTTCCCGAGCTCTACGTACACACTGCCAGAAACAGAAACCCAGGCGGTCTTCTCCAGGTGAGGACCATGAGGATTAGTTTATCCAAGTCCAAAAGCCAGCAAGTGAGTAGTGCCGACACCTGGACGGAGCCACAGGTAGCCTGGCTCTCACACAGCTCTCTCCATGGTGGACAGTGGGAGGGATCTGACTTAAAGCTAGAGACTCTCAAGTAAAGGTCTCAGGGAGGCTTCTGTCTTCCCTGGAAAAATGGAAGTTGATATCTGGCAAGTTTGCATGTTTTGTAAAGTAGGAAGAGGCGGGGGGGGGCGGGGTAGGGACCTTCATAGAACCAGGCAAAGTCAGAACTTTGACCTAAAGGTTCTCCCTTTGTGTCTTCATTCAATAGACATTTATTGAGTAATGTGTTGTTCCGGGGGGAGTCACTGAAAGTGAGACCCATTGTTTGCATTCGCGGAGCTTACAGTTGGTGGCAGAGACAGAGGAGCAGACCAGACTTGTAAAGCTAGGATGGCTGCCTCAAAGGGGTAAGCACTGGATGCTGCAGCAGCACTAGGAAGAGAGGGGTCAGGGAGGGATTTTTGGAAGAAGTGACATCTAAACTGAGACCTGAGGGCAAGCAGGGATTGGCCAGGCAGAGAGAAGAGGCCACAGTGTTCCACATGCAGGGATCCTGGGCCCAGGCGTTAAGGTGAGGAGTGGCAAGAGACAAGGCCGGAAGGTCGGCAGGGGAGATGGAAAGGGTCTTGTCTGTCACCTTAAGAAGGTTGGACTCTGCCTGGAGGGAAATAGGGAGCTATAGAGGGTTTTTGCTTTTTTAAAGGAGAATTCATTTAGAGAAATTGCTCTGGCTGCATTATGGGGAAAGGGTTTCAGGGGGAAATGTAGTCATGGTGGCAGGGGACTGAGACATAGTATTTAGGAAATGGGCTTTGAAACAGACACCTGAATTCCAATCCTGACTCTATTTTTTTGGGCAAATTACATAACCTCCTTTGCCTCAGTATTTTCATCTATAAAGCAATAGTACAATAGGATCAACCTTATAGAGTTGTGAGGCTTACATGACTTTTTACATGTATAGTACCTTTGACAATACTTAACATATATTAAGTGCATGATCCTATTGTGTGTTTTTAAAAAATATATATTTTATTGATTTTTTACAGAGAGGACGGGACAGGGATAGAGAGTTAGAAACATTGATCAGCTGCCTCCTGCACACCCACTACTGGGGATGTGCCTGCAACCAAGGCATATGCCCTTGACCAGAATCAAACCTGGGAACCTTCAATCCTCAGGCCAATGCAGTCCCCAGGCCAACGCTCTATCCAGTGAGCCAAAATGGCTAGGGCCCTATTGTTATTTGAATAAACAGGACTCAGTGGGTGATTGAATAGAAGAGGTGGGGGAGATAAGAGTCCAAAATGGTAGATGGGGTTTGAAGCCATAAGGAACCCAGATGGAGGTGCAAGTTAACTCAATGAAAGGAGCCACTGGGGCGGCATTCGTGGAGAGATGCCTCATTTCAGCTGATGTCCTTGCTTTCTCCTCTTTTATCCCTGAAACAAGAGAAGAGCATGAAGAATTGGGGACGTGATAGTAAGATGCAGTTTCTGCCCTTCAGGGGCTAACAAAACTGTTAAGTGCTTTGCTAGAAGAATCCACAGGGTGCAGATGGGATGGCTCCTGAGCGGAATTGTGAAGCTGATGGGGAGCAGGGAGAGGAATGAGGCAGGGGCGGTTCTAGGGAGAGGGGAAGCTTTCAAAAGCAGAGCAGCAAGAGAACAGTCTAGCTGGAGCAAAGGTTGAGGAGGGCAACAGTGGGAGATAAAACAAGGAAAAGGCCGGGGTCTGATTCTATAAATGGTATTATAGAATTCAGAAGCTACTTCCTCTTCTCAGCTCCTACAATGAGCTGTCGACTTTTCTTCTTTCTCCTTTACCTTTTCTGGAAAACCTGAATGTCTCCAACACACAAGATGCTCTTGCCCATTGCTGGCACGTAATGAAAATAGTTAATAGCAGGTCTACTTTATCAATGTGGTAGGTCAGTACACACTGTCTTTTGGGGGCCTGGACTCCTCTGTAATTCTGCATCAAAGGGGTTCACTCCAGGGAGCGGAGTCAAGGCCTGGCTACCTTTCCCTCTGTGGGACCCTCAGTGCAAGTGGCGGGCTGTGATGGTAACGAGAAAGCCTCTCTGTTCCTCTTCACGTGTCGGGTCTGTGGCAAGGAGCCAGCCAGCACCCTGGACTTCGCTCACCGTCCAGCTCACAACATAATTTGTTCTTTCCGCCTTTGAGACTTGGTAGAGCCACCCAAAATTTCAGCCAAAAATGTAGCTGCAGGCCAACACTGACAGAACGTCCTCATGATTTTCCAACATCAGGAGTGCAGGTGTGCAGGTCCTGGCTCTTTGCAGACCTCAGTTACTGTGAACTGCCTGCAGCAGCCCCACAGCCTCCCCCACCTCCACCCCCAGATTCAGCCCGATGAGTCATGGGCTGCTGATTGCACATGCCCAGTGAAATTTCCTGAAAACCTGCACCTTGGTGTGTGTCGAATAGTTGGTCTACCTGGAGTGATGGTCAGAGCTAGCCAGGGCACACCCCAGAGTCTCTGCTGTTCTCCCAGGGGGGTACTGACTCCTCACGCCACCTGCTCATTCAGTATTGGGGAGGTAGCAGGTTTAGTGGAAAGCCAGACCTGGGTCCAAATCCTAGCTCAGCCACTTACTAGTGTGGCCTCAGACAAGTTAAGCCACTCTATCCTCACTAGTAAGAGCCCCTATAAAATAGAGATGATACTAACTAATTTGAAGCATTATTAGAAGGATTAGAAACGATAACGTAAGAGTCTAACGTGTAGTAAGTATTCAGAAATTGACAGCTGCATAGCATTTGGTAAGGTCATAGCATTTGGTAAGATTTGCACCGTAGGGCATTGGACTGCATGATCTCAGAGTTTCTGAGAACGGAGCTAGCCATCGGTGCTGGCATGCCCAGTTTCCTGCCCAGCCAGGCAATGAGATAGGCTGGTGGTGGGGAGGGTGGGGAGGTGATCGTACCCTAGACTCCAGTGCTTCTCCTGATTCTTAAGTCAGGTCCCAGAGGACAGTAAGGAGGTTAAAGGGCATGTCTTTGTCAATGGTTCACCCTTTCTTTGGGCAGAGGCACAGACTCCCCGAGTTCATAAAACCCTTCTGTCTTCTTTATGAACCACTTTTATAGCTTCCCCAAGGCTAATATTTAATATATAATTTTATAATTAGGGCTTCCCAGTCACCATCTCCAACTGGTCTGCAACAACCTCGGGCACTTCAATGTGATGGAATCTTCAACATTCCCTTTCCCACCCCACTTCATGCAACACCCCCCCCACCCCCGCCCAACAGAGTTGCTTGAGAAGGAGGATGCAGGAGGAATTTGCCCCCTCATTCCTTGTGGGTCATTTCCTCACTCACTGCAGGTTGTATCTCAACCCCAGCTGCAGTCTTCTGGACCCTTCTGGACAGGGAGTGTCAGCTGTAATGCACATGTAACGCACCTTTCCGGTCTGCAAGCTTGAAATCCCCTCCGCAGCTTTGCCTGAGCAGCCTCAGGACTGCCAGGAGAAAACAGGATGCTGCACGGCTCCTCAGGCTAATCCTCCGGGATCTGAGCAATCTTCCCAGCCAGACGTTACAATGTGTTAACACCCTTGTGAGTCATGAACTAACTCATGGTCAACTCTGTTTGGAGAACAGGATGAATAATTGAGAGTAACTGGGTGTTTGCCTGAATCTGGACCTAACTCAGTATTTATTCTGTTTTCTTGTCTGTTTTCGCCTAAAACAAACATGTCTAGTTTCCCATCTTCCACATTTTCTGCCTAATCCTTCACTGGCTCTCAGAGGAAAGTCCAACATGTTTCACCCAGTCTAGAGACTCGGTTGGGTGGTCCTGCCTACTTCTCCAGCATCTTTATGCCGAGCCAGAAAAACTGGACATGAGGGCAACCACATCCTTTGGGTGAAGAGGGTGGTATACACGCCTAAAAGCCATAAACTTAATTATTTTTTTACTTTTTCTTTTAGAATAATTTTAGACGTATAGAGAGGTTGCAAAAATAAAACAAGTTTTCCCACTAACATCCTTTTTTTTCTGTTCCAGGATTCAACCTGGGATCCCACATTGTATTTCGTTTCAGGCCTTTTTAGTTTCTTTCCATCTGTGACATTTCTCAGTCATTTGTTGTCTGTCATGACCTTGACTAATTTGAAGAGTTCTAGTCAGTTATTTTGTAGACTGTCTCTCAATTTGGATTTGTCTAATGTTTTCTCATGGTTAGAGTTTTGGCAAAAATACTGCAGAGGTGATGTTATGCTCTTCTCAGTACATCATATCAAGAGGGACATGATGTCAGTATGTCCTATTTAGTGGTGATGTCAACCTGGATTCCTGACTAGAATAATCTTCCCTTTATGCTTAGCTTCTAAACATACCATTTCTCTATTCCTCTTCTCCAATTATCTTTTTTCCTTTGGTAAGCTCCTCCTTTTCCATGGGTTTCACTCATCTATGCCCTAAATATACTAAAATTTATATTTTAACACCGGATCTCTCCTTTGAACTTTAACCCATATGTCCAATAGTCTATTCAATCTTTCCACTTGGATATCTAATAAGGATTTCAAACCTAATATTCAGAATCAAACTGCTGAATTTCTAGCAGTTTTCTACATCTTAGTGAATAGCAACCCATCTTTCCAATAGGTCAAGCGAAAAGTCATTC
>NW_006289813.1:3610579-3642583 GCF_000327345.1 Myotis davidii | reverse complement strand
TTTGAGAGGCTGGGCAAGGCTGTTCTGCCTCTGTATCTATTTTTGTTCATAAGTTTATAATGGTATTTATTATCCATAAATAAGTGAGATCATGTAGTATTTTTCCTTCATTGACTGACTTATTCTTTACTTGCTGTCATCCTTTACTCCTCTCTTTCTTTCTCACTATACCTAATCCATCCGAAAATGCTGCTGCTTCTACATTCAAAATCTATCCACTTCTTATCACCTTCACATCAGCCACACTGATCTAAACCGCCACCATCCTCTTCCACTTGGATTATTGTAATTGTCACCCACTGATGTCCTTGATGTTGGCCTTGTCCCTTTAGTGCAGCGGTTCTCAACCTATGGGTCGCGACCCCTTTGGCAGTCGAACGACCCTTTCACAGGGGTCGCCTAAGACCATCCTGCAGATTAGATATTTACATTACAATTCATAATAGTAGCAACATTACAGTTATGAAGTAGCAACGAAAATAATTTTATGGTTGGGTCATAACATGAGGAACTGTATTTAAAGGGCCAGAAGGTTGAGAACCACTGCCCTAGTGTCTTTTCTCATTACAGCCACAGTAATCTTTCAAAAATGTAAATCAGATTATGTAACTCACTTGCTCAAAACCCTTCAATAGCTTCCCAGCCCACCTAGTTAAGAGATAAAAACTTTTTGCAATGGCCTACCAGGCCCTACATGATCCAGTTTGCCACCTTCGCCCATCACAGCTCTGTGATTTCATCTCTTACTGCTCTTGCCCTTGCTGTCCCTTGAAAATCATCAAATGTGCTTCTGCTTCATGTTTTCAGTCCTCTCTTTCAGTAATCCCCCACTTAGTAAATGGTAGCTCAGAAAACCCAGCTGTACAAATTGGAGCCCCATAATAATCCTTGACAATTCCCTCTCCTTCATGTCCAATTCATCATCAAATCCTGTGCTTTTTCTCTCACATAGACCGTGCTCAAAATTGTCAACTTCTCATCTCTCCTGCTAAAACCCAGGTTCCTATTATCTCTCCTCTCTGATCTCTTTGATGACTGCCAATCGCTTCTTCTACTGCAGCTCAAGAAGACTTTCAAACTACAAATATAATCAAATTGTAGTCTACCTACATCCTCCTTAATGGCTTCCCACTGCTGGTAAATGCAAACCACAATGCTTAATAATGCCTACACAGCGCTCCTGGTGTGGTCCGACCTTTCCATACCCCTCCCACGCTGCCCTTCTCTCCACTCCTCACAAGGCACCATGCCTCCCTTGCTACGGCCTGCTTCTCTATTTGGAAAAACACTCCACCCACCCCATTGTGGCCCACTCCCAGCCCTAGTTGAGACCAATATACACTCACACTGTAAATAAATTATCATTTTTCCAGAGGAGTCTCCCCAAGTCCTCAGTCCAGAGGAAGTTCCTTTGTTTTATATTATCAAAAACCTTCCTTCTTTCCTATGGAATGCTTATATAGCTTATAATTGCATGTACAGTATTGGGATTACCTATTAGATTGTGAATCTTATTATAGCAAGGAGCAAAGTGCTTGACACACAGGTGGCACTCAGTAAATATATATTGAATGAATGGATTAATTAAAATAAAAACATGCTTTTAAAAGACAGGTCTGACAAAACAATTAATAGAAGGAAGAGACAATGAAGGGAAGGCATTCTGTATAATTAGGAGGCCCACAGAGTTACACAGGCCAAGAAAGAGGAAATGAAGTTCTAAACGAGAGTGTTGAGAGGAACTGTCTCTGGGGGACTGTGTTGTGCTACTGATATACCGGGTCACCCACAAACAGCCCAGCAATGCTGTGCTCAGTGCCAGCTGCTCAGCCCAAATGTGGTGGACTGTTACCACATGCCTGGCATGCCAGCAGTCTCAACCCTGAGGGGAGTTCTGTGGCGAGGACAAAAGGCACTTTCTAGGACACCTTGTCTGTTAAAAAGAAAAAGCCATTTGAGTGACAAAGAAATTCGTGCCATCCTCTGGACACAGGTTTCATAAACAAACTGGTTCCTGTGTGTGTGTGTGTGTGTGTGTGTGTGTGTGTGTGTGTGTTCTGAACAGCCTCTGATGTAGTTGATTATATTTTTGATTCAAATGATTCCATTACTACAAGAAGCAACTTCATTACCAGGAGGGCCCAGAGCCCAGACTATACTAGCTCCCTGTCATATAATTTAGCCTCAGTCATACCTCAGACAGTATTTATACAAGGTCACTTCTTCAAACCATGTCTAGCCTTCCCAAATGACAATATTATTTATGCCAAATGCTTCTCCTCGGGGATGGAAAACTGCCAGCTCTGGTTTAATAGGCTATACGGACAGGCTAGAAAAACATCATTTGTAGCACACACAGTTTATGCATTTAGTGTATAACTAGGAGCACAGACTGATCATTGGAAACATGGCCGAAAGCTGGCCTCAGGAAAAAAAGCCACAAAAGCACTAAGGTTTGGATCTTTCCTCTCTGATATTAGTTTTGGAAGCCCTAGGTTCAGCCAGAATTATGAATGCACAAGAGAGAGCTGCCTCAGACTTCAGTGGCTACCTGAATATCCAAAATAGGGGGGAAACCTGCAAAAGGAAATTTAACTTGGGCGTCTGTGCCCAGCAGCCATCCTCATGTGGTTGCAAATTAATGTGACCATCCAGTGGAACAGGCAGCCCAGGGGCCCTTAGTAACAGAGAACAGTCTAACCCATTGATGTTAATTTACCAAATTATTCACATCCCACAATCTGGAATAGAAATCAGCAGCCAAAAAAATGCCTCCTCTACACCTCAGTCAAAACACCTATAAAAATCTAGATACCAGGAGGCAAAGTCTGGAACATAAACGACTCCATCCTGTTGCCAATGAGTTATTAAAATACAGAATGATGGAGCTGCCAGGGGTGTCTGGGCTAGGAACAAGCTCCATTCTTGGTGGTGTCTTTAATAAGACATTTGGTCAAAATATGTTGGTGACAACTCTTTTCTCTTAAAATCTAGTTAACGATACTAGTCATATATTCCACTTATTTCCTTGTGGACTCCTGGGACTTGAAAATCTCTCTGATAGGGAATTAACAAACTTCAGGATAACGAGCTTTCAAATAGTGTAACCTATCTGTCCAAACTCACATGACTTGTTGATGATATAGATCACTAATGAACAATCTATTCACTCTTGTCCTCTAAATAGATGCTTACTACTCCTACATAAAACTGCTGCATCTAAGCCCTGACCATTGTGCTTCAGTGTTTAGCATGTCGGCCCATGCACTGAAGGGTCGCAGGTTCAATTTCCGGTCAAGGGCACATACCTGGGCTGCCGGTTCAATCCCGGGCCACAGTCAGGGCAAGTGGGGGAGGCAACCAATTAATGTGTCTCTCTTAAATTGATGTTTCTCTCTCTCGCTCTCCCTCTCTCTCTCCCTCTCCTCTCCCCTCCCTCTCTCTCTTTCACTCTAAAAATAAATGGGAAAAAAGTATCCTCAGGTGAGGATTGACAAAACAACAACAACAAAAGAAAACTGCATTTAATTTAAGTTTTAGAAAACAAAATGTCAGATTATGAAGAGGTTTCAAAAAGACAAAATTGCTCCTTTGTATTAACTTGGAGTGGTCTTATTCTTTAAAATGCATTTTAAAGGCTGTTGTATTTTTGTTCTCAAGAGCTATCACCAAAGGAATTGTTTCCCATTGGCTCAATATTCATTAGTACTTAATATTATTATCTATTAATAATAATAACATTAACGCTTTATGATGAACACACCCTTAGCCAACAATTCCATGCCCAAGAATTACTTCAGAACAATAATTAAAGAGATATGCAAAGGTGTGTGTGAAAAGACATTCACCACGGAATTATTTATTATTGGTATTAAATGTACAATAGAGAACTGATTAAACAAATTAGCCATGTGATGAAATACCATACAACCATAGAAATATCATATTACAAAAGTTCACCATATAATAAGTAAAAAAAGGAGACGAAAAAATAATATATACCAAATATATGTCCAGACAAAATGGTATCAATGTGTTTACCCATGCCAGCGCGTCCCGGGCTCCCCCCAACACTGGTGATGTGGGTGGTCTCTGAGAAGGGAGCTGAGGAAGTGACACTGATGTGACTTCATTTGTGTCTGCAGGCAGGTCAGACTTAGGGACATTTGGACAACAAGAACTTTTTCTTACGCTTTTATTGTCGAAGTAATTCGCTTCCTACCTGACATGACCCAGGCAAGGAAGGGATGGCATGAGCATTTTCTCGGTTCCTCCCCCAATGGTGGTTTGCACAGGGCCTGTGTGAGACTCTGCCTGCTCCTCCCGCGGAGTCGCTTCCCCTAAGTCTAGAGCGAGGAGCTGACTTCAGTCGCGTAGGAGATCCCTGTGTCCGCAACAGTAAAACACTGTCATATGGTTTCGAACATTACAGCACTCCTGGGTAACTCCTGAAACATCTCCATGCCCATAGGATCCTACAGCGTTGAGATGTATTAGAATATTGTAAATAAAACTTAGGTAAACAGAAGCATGAAGCAGGAGACCCCACAGACTGAAAAAAAAAGAAGTCGGAAAAATAGACCTGTTTCATCAGCCTCTCTGGCAAGTAGATGTGGCCGATGACTTATTAGAACAGGGGCTTTTTCAAGGCGTGATTATAGGGAAGAGAAAGCTGAATGCAGCTTTTGCTTGGGAGCATCTCTGTATGCAGCCACTCAACTTCGCCATCTCAGTGTCCTGTGGGCTCCTCGAGCTCAGTCCATTCGAAGCAGAATCGTTCTCCTCCGCTTTCCTTAGCATCACTGTTTGGATGGCACCCGAACCGAAAAGACAGGTAGAGCAATAGAGGCGACTACGATCTCTGCAGGCAGGAGCGTTGGTCAGGAGCATCGTAAGATTGGGGAAGAGTTCCAAGGGCAGACCCTTGGGGACAGGCCCACGTTGGAGGAAGAGGGAGAAAAGGTCAACTCAAAGGGGTCATCTAACAAGTCAGAGCATGAATGAGTGTCCTCTGCACTAAACCATATAAGCATTGCTTGCTTTAAGAGGGAGAGTTTAGCCAAAAATACAGTTTGAAGACAACATAGTTTTGTTTTGTTAAATGCTAATGCATCTTTACTTTGGGGTAAAATAATCATATGTACAGGATAAGGTAAAACAAAAATATACTTACATTTTCCAAGAGCTCAACTATTTCACTCAGGAGGGGAGGGGTAACTTTTTAGGTGGTAAGTGAGTAATTACAGGCTTATAAAGGAGGTCAAAAATGTTGAATGAATCAAGAAAAACTTGTAAATGGGTACACCTTGAAAGGCCCGTACTAGCTGTATAGACTAAGTATTTGCATTCTTTAAGGTTAACGTGACATTTTTGCTTGAGCATATTATTAAACGGTAGGAGCTAATGAGAGCTCACTTTTGTTTCCTAGGCCTAAGGGTTGTCTGGCTCCCTCTGCTTGGAAGTAACCACAGGGCTCCCTCACTCAGCAGCAAGGCAAGAGCATCCTCCAGGACTGGAGGTAGAAAACTGCTGCCTCTGTGGTCACGAGGCTGGGATCAGACTGGAGTAATTGTGCAGTCCATTTGGCCCATCTCGGGGACTTTGGCTCTCAAATGGCAGGGCTGTGCAGACTAAACTAGAGGTTATTTTACAAGGACCATCAAAATCTTCATTTGCATGTGTGAAATTCCTGTGGAAAGGCTGGTTTTGAATCGAGCGTGTTGGGCCAGGTTACAAATTGAATCTGCCAGTGTGGATGTGAACAGCATCAGCTAGATCTCAGCCCCGCCCACTCAGCCTTTCTCTTCTCTGGCCCAAAGCCCTAGCCCGTGGTTTGAATTTCCACACAAGCGACCCCAACATCTGCCATTGGCATTCCAGCTAACAGGAAGACATGAAGCTTTCTTAGAACAAAAAGTCATCGCCAGCCACCGCCACCATAATGCCGTTCGTTGAGTGCTTACCTTGTGCCAAGTGCTTTACATGCACTGTCCCTCGGATCCTCACAGCCATCCCATGGGGTTTGGTGATATTGCCATTTTGCAGGGGAGAGCACTGAAGCTGAGAGAGATTAGGAACAACTCATCCCAGATCATGAAAGCAGTGGATTGAAATGCAGATAGTTTAACTTCCACATCTATGCTCTCTGTCCTTTTTGTCTGATGCCATGTCGCTTCCATATTAGTAGGCTGGCTTCAGTTGGCAATTAATAGCAGCAATGGACACGGGGGTCAAAACCAGAAGGTTCTGTGATATGATTAGAACTCAGTTCTCTTTGTCATTTTTTTGTCATGTGATGGAGCTGTGTGAAATACAGGGAGCCCTCCTACTTGTCAATGGTGATTCTAGTTCTTAAAATACGGACATTATGGCAGAGTATCTGCTCCATCCCTCTAACTCCCAGTAACGGTTAACTCTGTGACTGCCATAGTTTTTGCCTGTGGAACTCAGAGCTTTCTCCGTAGAAGCTTGGGAAAGAGGAAGGAGCCCATAAACAAACTCCTAAATTTGACTGTAGGGAGCAGGTGCCCATAGTGTCGCAGCCCCCTCCCCAGCCCCGCTTTCAGGGCTCATGCTAGGGATTGTCAGGGAAAGGGGACCGCTTCTTCTTTGGCTTAGAGATTCTTCAGAGTCATCAGCACACCCGTGGTCTTGGAGGTGTGTAACCCAGGTCCCTGACCTGCCTTTCAGGAAACAACGTAGCACAGTAGTGACACATTTCCCAGTTCTTGGTCCCTGCAGACATATGGAGGGGGGTGTCCTGTACTCATCACCTGGACAGCAGTCTGGCAACTGATGGCCAAAGTGGTTTATAACATCTGGATAACTGTTTCCAGATGTGGCCTTCCACTGAAATACTTGATTAAAAGTTTCACACTCCGCATCTTGAAATAACTGACATATGCACAGAGAGTTTCTATCATCTGGACCCAGAGTGGAAGCAGCAGGACCCTTGCAAACATGAGAGCAAGAACAGTTCATAGAATCTCAACAGCCAAAGAAATCCGTGAGGCCACGCATCTATGGGGGCCCTCATTAAAGTCAAGCCAATGGAATTAGACCTGAGCCTGGAGGTAGTAAAGTGGACTGAGCAGAGCGAGAGCTTGGGAATCCCACATATTTGCATGCACACACAGACTCCACCATCACCAGCAGGGACTTCAGCAAGGACTCCGCCTCTGGGAGCCTCAGGTTTCTCCTCTGTAAAATGGGAATGCAACAGTCCTCAGGGAGGGGTTGGGATATGTCTGGCACATAGCAAGAACTCAATACATAGCTGTTTCTGTTTTTTAAAAAATTATTGATTGAGTCTATAAATTGAGTCTAACACAATTTTACTATTATTTCAAAACTGTTAGCAAAACACCCGTAGGACTGAAAGTTTCTTTTCACCCTTTATACAGAACATTAAGATTTTTAAAGCACAAACAATAGCAGCAGATGTTTATAATGTGTCCTTTTGAAGAGGAGCTCAAACAATTTCCCATTAAATAAAAAAAAAAAATCCCTGAATTTGACTTAAAAACAGATTCAGGCCAATCCTGACCCCCCCCTCCCCCATCAGCATCCTGTGGTCCCTCACATCCTCTGGAGCTAGACAGCCTGATGTCGCACAGAAAGGGGAGTCCAGCTACACTGAAGGTTGAGACTCACCAAATCTGTAAATGGATCAGATAAAATTATCCCCATGTAATAAGTCCAGGGAGGTTAAGTAATGTTTTAAGTGTTGGGTTGGAGGTTTAGTCCAAATGAGTAGGCTCATTTTATTCACTACAGCCTCCCCCACCCCCTTTATTCTGAAAACCATTATCAACCTAATAATGGCTGTAATTTATGGAGCATCTGCCCTACTCCACAGCGGTGATACACACTTTTCCTACACTGTTTCCATCTAATCTTCTTTATGACCTGCCTGTAAAGCAGGCATTATTATCATCCCCCTTTTTCAGGTAGGGAAATTGTAGCCCAAAGAAGTTAACTAGCTTAACCACAGGTCATAAAGCCAACCAGCAGCAGACATGGAATTTGAACCGTTAGTCTAGCTCCAAAGGCTTCTGCCAACAGCTTTGAAACGTCACCTTACCATGCGGTGAGCAAAAAGCTAGCGAACACGGTTTTTCCCACTCGCCTGAGATCGCTAGAGTAGTTATTCTGTGGTGTCCCTTGTTCACTGTGTCCACAAACTGGGCTCTGTCCACTGTTGCTTGTGGTCTCTAGAGTACCTTTTTTTTTGTCCCGGGGGCTGGACAGGTGTGCAGTACAATGGCTCCCTTTTCTCCCATCTGCTTCTCCTGGTGCAGCCAGGCCCCAATCCGTCACGGGCGGCTGCTCCCCACATGTGCTCGCAGCCCCATTGATGAGAAATGGCAGAAGCAGGTATTAAAGGTGGAGGTTCTGGCTTACTGCTCTGAATGTATTAAAAACCATTCCCAGACTCCACATAAAGAGTTTTACACACACAGCACATACGATGCAAGGGAGACAGAGAAGCAGACATGGGGATAACCACAGTGAGACAAGTAACCACAACAGAAGTCTGGAGAGACGGGCGCAAGGAAAAGCTACTTTCACAGACCAGGTGATGGATCGCCTCCTCCGCAGACAGACAGACAGCTCAAGATACTTATTTTTATAAAAAGTTGACAGAAAGAACTCCAGACATCCAGGCCTGCTCTCTCCTCAGCCTTGGGTCCGGAGCTGACTCAGCCCTCTCTGTTTCCCTTTGCCGGGCGTTGAGTTATTCCATGCATTCATGCTAATTATCCACAGCCCGCTCCTTTCTTTTCTCACAGGTCGTTTAAATGTCTGCTCGTCTGGGTTAGAAGCTGGGCGGATGCTGAATTCCCTTCTGCAGTCCTCCCCAGCGCTGCGCGTCTCATACCGAGGGGATTGTTTGTGGGGGAGATTCTTTCCATTTACAGGTCCTTCAGATGGTTACCCCAAAGAATGTGTTCTGCTAGGCTCTTGAAGACAGTGCTCACTCACTCTATTGATTGAGTACGCAGTAGCTACTCAATGTCCACAAGCTATCTCCTTTAACACTGATAATAATCATACTGGGTAGGTATTAGCCCCATTGGACAGATCAATAGCACATAGGACATCCACAATAAATGCGAGGGACGAGGAATCCACATTGCACACTGACTTCCTCAGGGTTTCTTCAGCCTCCAGGGGGCAAAGTGATATGGTGAAGGGAGCTACTCCTCAGCCAGGAGACCTGAATTCATGGCCTGGACACCAAACAGCTCTGTGATCTGAGCAAGACTCGTCACCTCTGTGCACCTCTGCTTATCTAAATAAAGATTAGGAGGCTGGATTAGGCGATTTCTATGTACAGTACATGTGACTCCCTCTTCCTCTCACTCTCTACGGCTATTGACAATTTTCATATTATAGTGAGTATTAACAATGTCAGACTCTCGAAGAATAAAGTCCAAAACACGGCCAGGCCATCAGCCCGGAACTGATGTCCTTCATCACCCAGCTCTGGAGAGGCGCACATCCAACAGTGTGTTATAGCAGATTCAAGCGGCTATAACGCGTTATCCTTTCCAGAGTAACTTAGCATGTGAGAGCTTTTAACGACTAATTAAAGCAGAACATCAAACCCTGTGGCATCATCACAGATGCAGTTGTTTTGCCAGCTTGGACCTGAGAGGTTTCCTTTTAGAAAATAGATACTTGGTTTTAGTTATTTATTGAAAACCACCCCAAAACCAGTGGTTGACAACTATTTACTATGATCTTTCATGGCTCTAAACCATAGGTCTGGGGCTTTTAGGGCCCAGCTGGGTGTTCTCTTTTAGGGTCCCTCATATAATTTCGGTTGCATGGAGGCAGAGGCTGGAGTCTTCTAAAGATTTCTTCATTCCCATGTCTGGCATGTGGGCTGGGATGACTGTGGATTCATTGGTCATATCTCTGTCCACGTGGCCTCTCCCTGTAGCTACCTTGTCCTTGCAACATGGTGGTCTCGAGGTACTCAGATTTCTTATATCATATCTGGATTCCCCCAGAGTAAGCATTCCAAGGGAGCCAGGCAAAAGTTGTAAGCTCTCTTATGACCCAGCCTCACTCATGTATTCTACTGGTCACAGCATTCACAGGTCAGCCCAGACTCAGAGAAGTGGGGGCATAGATTCTACTGCTCAATGGGAGGATGGCTTGTGCATACTGAAAGGGATTGATGGCAGCTCTCTTGGGGACAAGTTCCTGCACTTGGCCTGACTCAGAGCAGAATAGATTAAAGTCAGTTTCTCTCTCTCTCTCTCTCTCTCTCTCTCTCTCTCTCTTTCACCATATGCAAACGTATACTTTCTCTCTTAGAGTTTTAAATGATGCTCATAATATTGTACTTGACCCCAAAAGATGACCACAGAAACACAAAGTGGGACTCCCAGGGAACCCATAAGGAAGAGTAGGCCACTTCTTTGTGAAATAGCATTAAGTTCTGTCATTAATGGAGAGGGGAAAACAACTAAATTGGGGGAAATGTCTTCAGGAGAAATAGTAAAGGCATGTTAGTGATCTAGTCACGTCCGTCAGGATGGATGTTGATACCCCAGTAATCTTAAGACAAATCAAGATATCCATTTGAGATCATCCTTCAGGGAGGGTGAACCCAGCAGGATGCAGTTGCCAGACTCCTTCCCAGACATCCACACAGATAAGCAGGCCTGAGGTGTGGCAGTTTTGACGGGCAGGCTTAAGAACACTGAGAAACAAGCTGAGGGTCTGGACAATATCACTCTAAGGGAAACATATCATGCACCTCAAAGTGAGACATTGTCCCAATAGCAACCCAGAAGCCAACTAAAACCCTGGAGAGGCTGGAATAGAAAGCAGGTGAGATACAAGAGCAGTGGTGACCAGAGAAACGTCTGGATCACGTGTTGGGGTGCCAGGAGGCTGGCATAAGGAATTACAGACCCTGAAAGGGCTGGGAGTACGTGTAAGAAAAACAATCTCGGCCGCTCCTGGGGAGGAAACAAGACTTAGAGGGCCATCGAGGAAGCAGCCCAGTGATCCTCCAGTTTACGGATGCCAGAACAAAGCTAGAATTACTGTGGCTTGGAAGGTGAATCTGAAGGCCCCCAAAAGAAGCGTTTCTTTCTTTTCATGACTCAGAGAAAGTCAGGAATGAATTCCCTAAACATGAAACTTAAGGAGGCTTCTGCCTGTATCTGGAATATGTAGGAATTGTCAGCCTTGCAGTCTGATGGGCACTTCAGGAAGCTCCCTGAGTCTGTGGGGCAGGAGGTGGAACAAAGTTACTTTCCTCTCTGGCTGTGCCTCCACATGGGAATATGAGGCTTGTTCTTTACATTGAAGTACATTTAACACCAGAGCGCCCCAACAAGTCAATCATAATCCACCAGACAATGGTGGCGGAGGCGGGGGGGCACGAACTGGACCTATATTTAGATTACACCCACGACTCTGGCTCTTAAAGTACCCTCCTGCAATTCTGGTCAACATAAAAATCTGTGAGTCATTTGAATTCATAGTCTCACGTCTGGGAATTGAATACAACTAAACTAACCACAAGCAGGGAAAATATATGTGCATGAAGATGTTCACAACAGCATTCTTTATAAGTAAACTAACTCGGTGCTTCTCCAACTTTGATGTACTTCACTTGGAGATCCTGAAAGGCAGAAACAGTAGGTCTAGGATGGGGCTTGCAACTCTGCATTTTTAACAAACTCTCGGTGATACTCATGCTAGTGGTCTGCAGGCTTACTTTATATGCACCTAAAACTTTCGAATACTGGTAAGACATGGCTAAGTAAATCATAGTTACATCTCCTTGAAATACTGAGATAAGTGTTAAAATGATTTTGAAAACCAGCAACATGAAAAATTATGTATGATATAACATTAAGAGAAAAACACAGGGCACAAAAATTGCATCCACATTAGCCTAGCAAATGTCAAAGAGAAGCACTGGCGAATATTGAAAAAGGATCCAAAATTATTAACTGAGTGAGTGGTTGTTTTAGCATGATAAGACTATGTTTTTTACACCCAAGTTTTTAAGCTTTCCATTATGTTATTACATTACCCTCATAGTCTTAAATGCTGGTAAAATAAATAAATAAAAAAGAGAAAGAGAGAGAGAAATAATTTTCAATAACATTTAAAAATAAAAGTGCTGGTAAACTGTGGAATATTATGTAGAGTGATCACACATCTGATTTTGCTGGAATAGTCCCAGGTGCCTGTTTGCCCTACATAATTATTAATAGTGGTACCTTCAGTTCCAATAGTGCTTATCTAGTTGATAAATTCTGTGGTCACATTAGACATAGGACATGTCTGAGGGCACCTATGTGCTTTCTCTGTTACTCAAAAGCACTTGAAAGCTGAACTGAAATGCCTGCAGAGACAGGGCAAGGGATGTGCAATTTCTTCTTTTTTAAAAAAAAGATTTGTTTTTTAGAACACTTTAGGTTCACAGCAAAATTGAGAGGAAGTTACAGCGATATCTCATATACCCCCTGTTTCCGCACATGCACAGCCTCCCCCGTTACCAACACCAGAGTAGTGTGTTTGTTATAATTAATGAACCTGCATGGACACATCCTCATCACTCAAAGACTATAGTGAACATTTCAGTTCACTCTTAGTGTTATACATCTTATGGGTTTGGACAAATGTATAATGATATACGTCCACTAATTATAGTTTCATACTGAGTCATTTCACTGCCCTAACAATCCTCTTGCACATTCTCCCTTAACGGCATATTTAGATTGTGATATAAGGCCTCGACAGTATACATACAGAAAACACCTGACACCAGCAGGAAGCTAGAGATTCTAAGGCAGAGGGGAAGGAAGTCAAACTTTGCTGTGCTTTTCTAAACTCTTGCTTCTTCGTTAGTCCCTTCTGACCTTTTCTCCTTCCTGCCTGTGAGGAGTCACCTCATCAGATGGTGACCTGACATCTTAGGACAATGTGTTTTTCTCCTGCCTCTGCTGATTCTCTCAGGGGTAGACTTAATGTTTCAAATGCCGATGGTTTAGTTGGAATCTCTTACGCTGCTTTGGCTAACTTGATATTTTCGGAACCTTTGCATTGCCACCTTAAAACCTATTAGGTCTTTTACTTTATGTCTTATGATAAAACTGAATAAAACTAATTCTACTACTCATCACTTAAATTTTTTAAAAAGTATTATTTAAGAGAAAAACTTTAGAACAACAATTGAATGAACTAAATACAAACCAAATTTGCCTTATAGCAAAGTCTAAGGCACTATTCCAATTTCATTGACTTGGAATTTCAGTATATTGAATGTTATTTTAAAATATATGAACTTCAACTGCAACTTGGAAAATATCTTATAAATATAACTTCTGTCATATTATTTTGTTCAAATTGAATTTAATTTGCAATACCATTTCTCTTGCCTTCTATGAAATTCATCGATTTCCTTTGTTAAACCAGAAATCAATATATATTTCACACACATACCCTGATGTGAAACACTTAACTCGTAGGCCTGAAATGTTCATTGTGCTGAGTCTTGTCTGCTAGTGACTATTAGGTAGGTGGGAGCCCAGAAAATGACGGTCTTTGTTCTTTCGTTCCCTCTGGCGTGTATTCTATTTCACCTGTGCAGAGCTAAGATTACACCCCAAAGGACAATTGACACTAGGTGGATGACAATAGGTGACTCTAATTTGAGAACAGCTCTTCAATATGGGTGTAAATTCTGACTGGGGGTGCTTTTATAAACAGAAAAAATAGGAGCCCTTGGAGTGGATATTGGACTTCAGCTTTAGGTCACTTTAAATAATGGTGAAAGAAAGACAGGAGAAAGGGAAAGATAGAGAGGCAATAGTTTGCCTTCTACAGAAATAAAGAAATTAAAAATAGAGCAATACCTTCTTAAAGTATACACACACACAAAAAAGGAAGAGTAAAATGGGGTGTTGAACAAATTCAAGAAAAAGCTTTTCATTACTTAATGCTTAGGGGACAAAGTGTTACTAAAGAAAGGAAATTCTAGCTTGTGAGACTGAACTTGAAACAAAAAAGATAAAAATCCTTTATACAATCAGCAAACAAAAGCAAGGAAATATAAATTTTCAAATCCCACGGAGAGCCTGGAAGGGAAGTTGGAGAGACAATGCAGAGCATGTAGTTGGGAGGATACATCAATTCTTTACCTCTTTCTACACAAAAGGAAGATAACAGATGAGGGTGAGACAGGTTTTCCAGCAGAAGGGTAAGGAAGTGTTGAAATGTTTTTCCCTTACCACAAAAAGCCATGGAACACCCAATTCAAATGAACAGGATTCTAACAGAACAACAGAGTCCATTTCTACGGTTAACATGGGTGTACCTACTTGAGTATGGTAGGAAAAGAGGCTGTCCCCTTTGGCACCACATGAAATATTTGTTGATTCATTGATGAAGGGAGATCAATAAGGATGTTAGACTTTGGTGGAGCAGCTTCTCTGAAGAAAGACTTGGGGGTTTGCTGGGGGAATTGTCAGAGTAATTGGAAAGTTGGGTCATTGGAACACTAAGACCACGAGCTTCTTCCCCATTACCACAGTTTTGAGAGGGAAGTAGAGATTGTTTAGAGAATCAAGTTTATTTAAAAAACATTTACTTAAATGTCTCAGCATTTACTTAAAAACAACACAAACACACTCCAAAACCCTGGATTCCAAGAAGCAGAAGTCTGCTAAGATCTTAGAAACTTAAGAAAAAAATGTCTGGCATGATATTGAAGCTGAATATACTTTATCTTGGCAAAAAAACATTTAAAGATCATTTCTCATAATAAAACACAAGACAGAGGAAGTGTTTAGTAAATATATGTAATGTTTATTTTCTTTAATGGTTGGAAAAATAGATAATCAAAGTGTGTAGTGTCGATGAACCTTATATTAATTTTCCAGAACCAGAGATATGCAGTATGCCAAAAAACAATCACATGAGTGACATGACCATTCTCACAGCTGGGTTTCACAACCTCTAGTAATTCTTGTTTTTAACATACTGTCTATATCATCCACCTATGAAATAGACTGTGAGATAATGATACTATTTCAATTAGCCAATTATCTGTACTAATAAAAGGGTAATATGCTAATTAGACCAGACATCCTTCCAGATGTCCTTCCGGACAAAGCCATGGTGGCAGGGGCCGAGGCAGAGGTGGTTAGGGGTGACCAGGCCAGCAGGGGTGAGCAGTTAGAGGGATCAGGCAGGCAGGCAGAGTGGTTAGGGCAGGCAGTTAGGTGAACAGTTAGGAGTCAGAGGTCTTGGATTGCGAGAGGGATGTCGAACTGCCGGTTGAAGCCAGTTGGACATCCCCCGAGGGGTCCCGGATTGGAGAGGGTGAAAGCTGGGCTAAGGGGGACCCCCCTCCCCCGCCCCTGCACAGATTTCATGCACCGGGCCTCTAGTTAACAATAAAAAAGGAGTGAAGGGGAAAGCAGACATTATAGGCATGTCATTTGGGCAGCTTCATCAGGAAGCTGCCCTTTTGCACTCCCCAAGAAACCATCAGCCTACTTTCTGCAAAACACTGGAGAAAGAGATCCCACAAAGAGAAGACTGATGCATGCCCAGCAGAGTTGGGGGGACATGGGAAGGTACTTGTCTGTCACTCATATCTTGGAAAAAAGATCATGGGCCAGAATAGGAGCAGCCACTGCAAGCATGGGAAATTTGGGAATACATAATCTCCTAAACAAAGGAGTTCTATCTTGTGTTACTCTTGTTCTTGTGCTCTTTGCTTGCTTTTGGCTTTCTCACATTCACCCCTGTTTTCTCCATAGCCCTGTGGCCCTGCAGACCCCACATGCCATGGACTGATAGATTACAGCGGGGAGCACAAACTAAGCTAATCTGAGGCTGGATTGGACTTTGCTCCAACATGGAAAGGAAATTCTGAACACTGAATGTGAGTTTAGTTCTACTGAAGCCCCAACTACACTTTTTCTATGATTGGACAAAGGAAAATGGAACTTTGAAAGCACAGGAATTTTATTCCACAGAAGTAAAAATCACTTGTTTTCTTGTGCGAGTCTCAAAAAATTCTTTTTCTTGGGATATAACAAGAAATTCACCTCCACTAGCAACCGAGGAGACAAGGACCTCTCCCCTCCTTTAACAATAATACCACTTTTCTCTACACTGGCTTTTTTAAAAATTAAAGCTTCTGTTTTAATATATTTTTTAATGCTCTAGAATAGGTCTGAGCTTCTCCAAGAAGTAGTTTTAAAGATAACTGGGAGCTTAGGAAGTCAATGCAAATTAATTTGTATACAAACTTGATCTTAAATGATATAGAGAAAAAAGGGAGTTTAAAAAAATAAATGTGTCCTTTCCTGAAAAATCTTTTCTAGTTAGAAAGACACCTTCCTGGAGTTTTTACAAGCTATGAGGACTCTTGGTGATATCTTGATCTTCCTCTTTTTTTTTCCTCACTTGGTTTCTGATTTAGAAATTTCCAACTTGGAAAAGAAAGATACAGAAATTGTAGGTATAGGCAAATTCAATTACATTTTTGCCTAATAAAAGGCAGATTTCTCTCCCACGGTCACAGAGCAGTCTAGATTTTGTTGGAGCATGAAAAGAAGGCGGTCTCTCTGATTGGGGACAAGTTAAAGCCTTTTGATGTAAGATGAGTAGAAAACTTAGAGGAGATTATTGATAGAAACCTTCCTGCTCTTTGAAGCACTATGTGGAAATAGCCTTTTCCTTAAATCAAACATTTTAAAAATAAGGTTAGTAAAAGAGTGGTAAAACAACAAAAGTTTTGGATAGTATTTAATTTGCAACTTAGTGGTGGTTATATTTCCTTAAGAATTTGTTTAGATGGTGTGAACATACGTTTTATTAAAATGTCCTTTTTTTTTATTTTGCTTTCATTCCTTTCTTCATTTCTTCCCTCCTTCCTTCCTTCCTTGTTTATTTATTTAGCACTATTATTGCCAAAGAAATGGCCCTTAATTTTTCTACATGATCAACAGAAACCAAAGTTAACTCTTTATTTTCATAACTAGAGGCCCAGTGCACAGATCCATGCACCAGTGGGGTTCCTTGACCTGTTGTGCAGGGATTGGGCCAAAACCGGCTCTCTGACATTCCCTGAGGGGTCCCGGAAAGTTCTGGCTGGTAAGCTGTAAATTTCTTTAAATTGCATGTTTTGGCCCTAGCTGGTATGGTTCAGTGGATAGACCGTCAGCCTGCTAACTGAAGAGTCCCAGGTTCAATTCCAGTCAAGGGCACATGCGCAGGCTTGATCTCCAGTAGGGGGCGTGCAAGATGCAGACAATCAATGATTCTCTCTCATGATGGATGTTTCTATCTCTCTCTCCCTTCCTTTCTGAAATCAAAAATAAGTAAATAAATAAATAAACAAACAAACAAACTGCCTGTTTTGCCTTGTGTGTTTAGCCCTAAACGCTAACATTTTAGCCTATTTCATTAATCAAAAAGGTTTTTTGAAACAATAAAAAAAAAACATGCCATTACCCCAAAGAATAAAAATTAAAAAAAGAAACATTTAAAACATGGTTTCCTTGGTTTTGCTGCACTACAATTATTCTGTTAAAGAAAACTTCTGTTAGACCAGGAAATCTTGTTAGAACTCAAACTTGTTGCATTATCTGAGGTGAAGGTACATGTAGTTTGTAGTGAATTCCTTTATTCAAGGCTATTTGGAATGAAAAACCCAGTCTAGAAAATAATCCTTATGATTTGTATATTTAAAATAACTGATTTGTTGGTACTGTTTTTTTTCTTAGATGACTCACACTGACTTTTCAAATACTGAGTTGTTTTTTAGATGAACCTAAGGGTCATTTGTCTGTAATAACAATGCGGAACAGAGTGCCTCCAGGGGCTGTGTCTTCCATTCCTGCACCTAAACATTCTGGCCAATCAGAGTAGGGCAGTTCCTCTGGCCCCAACCTGCTTTACATATATCACATTTAATTTTGACTTCAACATCGGCACAAAAAAAACCAACCCTATTTCCAAAAAAGGTCACATTCACAGATCCTGGGGGTTAGGACTTCCACATCTTTTGGGGGGACACATTCAATCCTTAACATGACCCTTGACCACCAACTTGAAAGATGATTAGGTATTAGTGAAGCAAACTGGGGAAAGTGCAGGGGAGGGCATTTCGGGTGGCGGAATGTGCATGAGTGTGTGAAGCAATAAAGGGGAGTGTCATGCCTCTCCCTCTCAGTGGCCATGGTTGAAGGATAGATGCAAATGAGGTGAGGAGGTAAGGAAGTAGGCTGACGTACTAGAGAAGTAGGCAGGGATCAAAATGCTGTGATAGGTAATGGGGAACCGAAAGAAAGGCTCCAACTGTTGGCGGGCGCCCTGACCAAGTTTTTGGCTCCCAGAAAGCAAGGTGTAGGGCAGCCTGAGGTGACCTTTGAAGTAGAGGCACAGTGAAGAGGTCACTGCCCTGGTCTCAAGATGACGAGGGCCTGAGCTAGGGCAACATCAAAGAGAATACAGGGAGTGGGGCGAATGAGAGTCACAAGAAAATGGAGATGGAAGCCAACCCGAGAGCTTGTTGAAATCCTAAGTTTTTTTACTCTGCTTGTGTGTGGGGTCCCTCGTCTCAAGGGGAGCATACAAGCCTTGGGATTTGTGTTCTCTCAAGAACAGAAAGTTTGGCCCAAAGAGACAAAGGAATCTCTCTCTCTCTCTCTCTCTCTCTCTCTCTCTCTCTCTCTCTCCCTCTTCACCCCTGGGAATCAACCTAGGGGCACATCCGCAGAACTTAATGGCGATATTCAGACAGAACTGTAGCAGGAGAAACACACCGGCTCTCCTGGGATTCAGATCAAAGAACAAAGAGGAAGAACCTGGATTGAAAGGCAGTCTCTATCTAACCAGAAACTTTAGGAACTGATTTAGAATCTTATCTTCCCCAAACCTTGGAATTAGGCCAGCTCTTAAAGACGGATATTGGAAGAAAAACACCCAAGTATCAAATGGCTCAAAAGATCTGATAAACATATGTGCTCTCAGAGAGGCCGGGCTCATCTGCAAGCACCGTCGTGGGCTGGAAGGTTAGCAGGATTGTTCTAGTCCATGTTGGAGCTAAGTGTTTGCGAGCCCCCAGTTCTCCACCCAATCAGCTACTGAACACAAAGTATGGCAGCTTTTGATTGTGGTAAGCCCTACCTGAAAGGAGTGCAGGAAACCCCAAAACTAGACATAGTTCTCACAGGGTCCTTGGAGTCGAAGCCAACGTCCTCACCTGGGCCGACTGACCGACAGATGAACTTGGAGGGACAAAGAGAAGTAATGTGGCCACTGGAAATGAGACACTTCTCATCATCTCACCCTGATGGCTTAAAAAAATTTTCTGGCCCTGGCTGGTTTGGCTCAGTGGATAGAGTGTCGTCGGCCTGCAGACTGAAAGGTCCCAGGTTTGATTCCCATCAAGGGCACATGCCCTGGTTGTAGGCTCGATCCCCAGTAGGGGGCATGCAGGAGGCAGCTGATTAATGCATCATAGATGCTTCTCTCTCTCCCTCTTCCTTCCGCTCTGAAATTGATAAAATATATATATTTTTAAAAATAAAGTAAAATAAAATTTAAAATATTTTTTTTCTGAAAAAAGCCAGATAGGAAATATTTTAGGTTTTGTGGGCCACATACAATCTCTTATAGTCTTTGCATTCAGGGATGTTTTGTTGTTGTTTGTTTGTTCATTTGTTTGTTTTTAGCAACCCTTTCAAAATGTAAAAATCCCTTTTCATTTGCAGGCTGTACAAAATCAGGCCTTAGTTTGCTGACTTGACTTAGGTCCATGATGTCAACGTTTTGCTTAATCATTTGAAGACATTTGGGTTTTTTCCGCACCTCTTCCCACCCAGAGTCTGATTAATTGGACTCCTGCAGTTAGCTGACTTGTTTGAGGATTCTCCAAAAAGTCAGGAGCAGAGCTTGTGTGGCCCGCCTTCTGATGAACATACCCTGGGGTCTTAGGTCCATGGTGATTGATGGGCAGGAAGCAACTGGCCTCTTGTCTTCCACTGACTGTAATAAAGCCATACGCATTCTTAAGGAAACAGGATCCCTACTGAGGAGCAGAAGGGAAAGGCCTGCCTCTGAGGTGGCCCACCTTCCCACATAGTCATGGGTTATACTTCCACTCAGCTCCAATCTACACGGCAACTCTTGGCCAGTTTACACATGTCAGGTGTTACATTAGTAACACACATCACGGTATCAATACAATAGATCTGGCAGCTGCTTTCTGATTCATGGACATCATTTCCATGCAATTGCAACAGGTATCCCCAACATTGCCCAGTCTGTTTAAGGTACAGGCTCTTTTAGGAGTGTCTTATCTAAACCAATGTAGAGAAAAAGTAAATAATCTTAGAAGGATGAATTTTAAAAGAGAAACAACAACAACAACATTATGAATGGATCTGAATTCTGAACCCAGAACTCTACACCAAGACCTTCAGAGGCAGGTACAATCATACTTACATTGATACAATGGAATGAATTAGACTCATTAGACATTAGCATATATACAAATAGGATAATATTGGATGTACTTTGATAGTATAACTATGTCCTTTGATCTGGTAGTATTTTACTCCAGAAGCATTGACAAGGAAGTTGATTCTAGTGTACATAA
This sequence comes from Myotis davidii, assembly GCF_000327345.1. Lineage (NCBI taxonomy): Eukaryota > Metazoa > Chordata > Mammalia > Chiroptera > Vespertilionidae > Myotis > Myotis davidii. Next base: position 3,621,924 of record NW_006289813.1, on the reverse strand, counting down.
AAATAGTTGGATATTTGTTGAGGAAACAGACACCCTTTGGGTACTTCTCATGCTGGCGAAAAAAGTGCACAAATGCTTGGGGCATTCTGTTACCTTCTCATCCTCCAGCTCTGCTGAGCACCCAGCCCGCTGTCAGTTTATAGGGCACAGCGTTCTGCCGACAACCAGAAGGAAAAAGATGTGTCTGTCATCACAGCATGTGAATTTTTGTCATGTGAACCTAGACAAAGCCAGTCTGCTCCAGGGCTGTGAACATGGGTGATTCCCTGTGTGCCTCAGAACCCCCTCAAAATGAGCTCGCAGCTATGTTGCCCAGAAAGCATCAGGTGAAAAAGAAAGGCCCAATTCTCACTTACTGTACTGCTGGCTTGTTTTATGTCCAGAATATTCTATTTAAATAGGGGCCTTGGTAGAACCTAATGTAACTTGAAAAATGTTATCATTTGTAAGACATCAACATAAACCTCTTGGCTTGAGATTTTAAAAACACCCAGGAATTACTATGGGACTGCACAAGTTGAAAATTGTCTACAAAGAAATATAATTGACCGATATGGTAGGAATGTACAACAGTACAAATGCTGGAAATTAAGTTGCCTTTTAAATTGTGCTCATTTAATAACTGAAAACATTGTACTGCACAAAAGGGATTTTACAAGTCCTAGCATTTCTGCTGCCGTTTCTAAATGCAGCTTCTATCTGTCCCATCTCTTTCTAAAATGCCATAACCCAATGTCCCCCAAGTGTACTTTCTTAAGTACAGATCTGTGAGTTATGATAGTTATAATGCTAGCTCTTCCATGCACCGCTGCTTTCCTTGGCTGGTACAACCCGCTGCCGAGGTAAATGAGCAGCATCCTTGTGTGGGGCTTACTGTCAGAAACGCTCTGGTCTCACTTCTGCAAGTTTGATTGGTAACAGAAGCAACTCAAGGAAAAATATGTGATGCCTGCACTCTGCTTAATAATACTGTCTGTGCATGTGTTATTTCAGACCCAGCTTTTCTTAGCAACCACTGAATAGGCAAAACGAATGTCGGAACCCCAGAGTTAATTAACACCAGCTCATTTTGATGAGAAGCATTGTAAACAATCTCTAGACTTGTTTGGGAGCCTGATAATTGTTATCCCTTGGAGTTAGGAATAAAGTATAAATAGACAGATAATTTCAGGTTGCACTCATAGGAACACGATTGGTAAAAGTGTGTGCCCACCTACAGGCTACTGGATGTAGGAGCATTTTTATTTGTATCATATTACATGAGCAGTAATATCTCACTTAAATGCAGAGTGATGCCCAGGCTTGCCCTCCATGGAGAAGTGGTAATTATCACAGATCTTGGGCGGGCTCTTCAGAAGTCCTAACTTCCTTTTGCTAAATTTTCTTCTGCACGGTTCTTCAAGAATCACTACTGCTTTGTTGTTCTCAAAGATGAAACAGAAGAAAGTTTAATTGTTCCCATGTTGTTCATCGTGCCCTGAAACTTCAATGGCTCTGCAGCTTGCCGAAGATAGACCTCCGTATTCTCCCCCAGGCTACTTACTTCCCTGCTATACACATCATTCCCCCACACTACTCAATCCGCGGTGCCACAAAAGCACCCGTCTCCTATCTGACAACTGGCACATGAGGCTCAACCACTCAGCAGTTACAGAAACCAGGCAGGTTCTAGTCTCGGAAACGAGTGGATTCGGTGGATTTTCCTTTTTCCGGAGGTTGAAAGCCCAGGTTGCGGCTCTTCCTCTGGCCGCATGCCTTTGGCACTCGCTGCCCATTCACACTTCCATCAGAGCCTGGGCAAGAGCAGTGCGTGAGGTTAGGATTGGAATCTGCCCATTTTGTTGCTCCTTACACACCACCTGGTAAAGGACTTGGCCAAAAAGAGGGTTGACATGTCTAAACCATTTTAAAATAGAAATGATCTATTGAAGAAAGCATCCGTGTTAGGGACTAAAATAATTTTTATGCCTTTTGTAAATGAGTACCTTACTCTAACAACCTAGGAGGGATGTAGACAAGTTGGGATCCAAAGAAAATGAATCAAGAACCAGACGATGGGGAAAGTTTAGAAACGGCGTCTCTACATCTGGAAAGGGAAAGGTGGATGCTGACTGTTTCCTGTCCTGTAATATGAAGGAGTCACACCATATGGCAGCGGTGGTGCCTTCCAGCTGTAACTTTTTAAGATTTTATGGCTAAGTATAAGGTTGAGGGTTATTTGTTCCTCTCTATAGGGTGGTCATTACAAGGAAAACCTATGCACTAAGGTCAGAGCTATTCGGCCTTTCTTTTGCCAAGAAACAGCTCTTTCTAAGGTTGCCAAATATATTCTAACTAGAGGCCCGAGGCACGAAATTCTTGCAAGAATTTCAAGAAACACCAGTCCCAAGAGTTTACATAGCTCACAGCCCTGGCTTCATCCGGAAGGTCGTCTGGATGGTCGTTCTGCTGTTCAGCCATTTGGTCGATTTGCATATTATGCTTTTATTATTATAGATAATCACTAGGAATCCACCCGTCTCTACCAAGGGCACACCTACTAGGTGCCAAGCACTACTATTCTAGGAGCCCAGCATTCAAAGATGAATAGGACCCGGAGGGTGTTAACACCGCCCAAGTATAATGGGTAAGTGCTTTGCTAGCAATGGGGCATGGAGTGTGGTGAGTTGCATGAAAGAGCAAGTAACTCTAAGAGGAATCTAAACAAGTTCCTCCTGACATTTTGGTCAGGTCTTGAGGGATAAGGTGAGGGTGTTTCAGGCAAAGAAAAGGAAGGAAGGGCATTACTGAGATAAATGGCGAGTGAGCAATGGGAGGCACAGGAGCAACTTGTAGGTAACGTGGAGTGAGAAGGTAAAGAGAGCAAAGGAACTGGAGAGAAGTCTGGAAACACCAGTCCCAAGAGTTTACATACCTCACACATCAGGTTGGGTGCTGTCTTTAGGAAAGTGGTTCTGACTGGTGGTAAGTAGTGATTGCCAGGATTCCAAGAATCCATTCATTGACCATAGGCTGAATGCATCTGTATTTCTGATATATATAATTATTGGTCAAAGGTGTGCCAGTGCTATATTTAGTAACAACAAAATAAATTTTAAATCATTGCTGAATTTGAAGTAGCTTTTTATGTAATTTCTCCATTAACAGGTACTAAGAGAACAGCTCTCATGTTTCTTGACATAAAGTCTCCATACAAAGAAGATTGGGAATTACTATTTGAGGTAATGATAAACAATTACACATTTTATAACATGAATGTAGAATGGTTTAAATCATTCACTGTAGAAATGAATGCATTTTAGAATGATCACTCTAGAAATCATTTAAGGATGGGTTTGAGTGAAGTGAAAGAGAAGCAAGGACATCAGTTAGAAAGCTGGCCAAGGTGGATTATCATCAGGACCTCCGACAGTGACAGGGAGAGACAGAGGAGAGACTAAACTAGTGAGATATGTAGAAAATATAAATAAAGGATTTGTTGACAGATTGAATGTGGAGGAGAGAGGGGAGGGAGTAAGAACCACTCTCAGGTTTCAAGTTTGGACTGGGAAATGGAGTGTATAGGAATAGAATTGCTGCAGAAGTTAATAAGTTTGATTTGGGATATATTCACTTACAGGTGCCTGAGAGACAGAAAGGTGGAGTCCTCAGATAGAGATGGGCAATGTGAGTGGGAACCCCAGGAAAGAGGCAGAGGCCACAGGTAAAGGTCTGGGAACCACTAGAGTAATTACAAAGAGTAACGGAACCTCAAGAGTAAATGACATTACTCAATGGTGTTGATTGTAAGAAAGAAGTTCAGAAAGGAAAACATCCTAGTCCCTGTGATAGAGGACAAGCTGGAAGGGAGAGTGAACAAATGTGGAATAAACTAATATCCAGTTTCTCCCACAAATGAATTGTCTTCCCCTCCAAGCTAGCATATCCCAAATTAAAATAAAATTTGCTATAAGTTAGATTGCCAACCCTCTCACTTTTTTCTGCAGAGGCAATACCATTCTTTTTGTCCATCAGAACAACAATAACAAAAACTTAAATCCAACTCCTCTCTCTCTCCATTGACTATGTCTAGTTTTTATAAGGACTCAGTGTTTCCTTCGAGAAGAATAGTTTTGTGGAAATGCACTTTCCAAGTCTCATTGCCTCTGAGCCTGTCTACAGGCCGCTAAGCTCAAACTCTTCCAAAACATCTTCTGTAAGGTCAGGCATCCTTCCTGACTCTAGTGACCTCAACTTCTGGTCAAAAATTAATTATTAACACTGAGGAAAACATGTGGTGTCTGATTAACCAGTCCTAATATAACCTCTTCCATGAGCTAATAGACCCATGAGCTGAGAAAAACTAAAAACCAAGATGGACGGTCAATCTAGTATTTCTAAAAACTGGGAGGAAATTCTGCTAAATGCAAAAACCTTTGGAACTGAACTGATAAATTCTATAAAATATGACACATTTTCCACTTAAAATCGAACAATCTAAGGCCTAAAAGAAGGCAACGACATTGCTATTTTCTTTCCTACTCCCTGCTCCCTCTCAGACGCTCAGGTAGGTACCTCAGAACCTCAGGCAGCTGTCACTGCTCCATGTGGGCCCTGCTTTCTGGAGGAGCACGGAGTCCCTCACAGCTGCTTCCCCTGCTGCATCCTTTCACGACCCTCACTTCCGGACTATAACGAAGTGGAGGTACAGGAAAACGGCTGTGGAAACCACATCTCCCACGCTGGAAGGTGCCGAGGCTCAGGAGGACAAGAGACAATGGCTGTCACTGTGGCAGAGAAGTCTGGTTGTCCTCCTGTGCCTATTCTGGCCTTCTCTGCACGAAGAGTGTTTAGCTAGATGATGGCTTCCAAGAGTGAAGACTACACATTACGTCTTCCCCTCCCGCCCAGGTATCCTCATGAACTGAGTTCTGACCAGCGGCATAAGCAGAAGATACACGAGTCTCTTTAAGAGGCACAGCAGGTGCATTCTCTTTGTTCCCTTTTCTTCGTCCCCTTTTCCATTCTACTGCCCGGCATTCTGACGGTCACTGCGCACCCTGAGAATGATTGCCAACCCTAGCAGTGGAGAAGCAGAAAGCTGGAAAGAGCCCAGGTTCTCAAGGACTCCGTGGAGCAGAACTCACCAGCCTGAGGCTGCATGTCCTTGGACTCTTATGTGAGAGAGAAAGAAATGTTTATCTTTTGTTAGCAGCTGTATTTTTTTTTCTCTGCTTCATACACTGAACCTAATCCTAGTTAATGCATAGTATGTGCTGGGAATTATGTTTTTCAAGCACCATATGTTCAGAGTATCAAGGAAGCAGAGAGCTGGGAAAGGAGAGGATAATGATTCAGCCTTCTAGGAAGCTGGACTGGAAGGTGTACCTCTCCCTCTCATGTGGCCTGGGACTCTGAGAAGGGGAATTCTTCTAACCTGTGAGAGGGACAAGGGAACCACCATCCAGACTGTTGGCCAACACCAGAGCTGGATCTATCACTTCTTGGTTCAGGATAAATGAAAAGTAAAATAAAATAATTTCTGGGATCTGCTTATATAAAGTTTTAAACCACAGGAGCCTCATAGATGGCGACAGCAGTCAGAACATGGTTAGCTTTGGGGGCGGTGACTGGGAATGGGGACGAGAAGCCCTCCTCGGATACGGGTGCTGTTCTCTTTCTCGATTCAGGAGGTGGTCTCATATGGGGGTGCTCATTTTGAGGAAATGAATGGAGCAGTTTGTATATAATTTATGTGCTTTTATGTAGGTAAGTTATTAACCAACAACACATTTTCAAAAATAAATATAATAGAAAGAGCATTCCTGAAGAATGACAGAAAGAGAGCTTCTTACTGAAACAGGCATCTGAAAACTATCGGCTAATCATATGAATACTTGGTAAAGCTGTTTGGCATTATTAATGAGACACAAGGACACATGTACTTTATGAAACAAGAGCAGAAAGCTGTGAGTAGCAAGCAGGCTGCAATGACAAGGAAACTCCTTGAGATTAAAAAAATACATAATTTTATAGCAGAAGTGAAATATATATCACAGCCTGAAAAGTACCCAATTGGCATTGCTGTAAATGGAGTAAAAGACATAAAAACAAGCTTGGATTTTTTATTCAGTTTATGATGGCAAACCAGTTAGAAAAAGATGAACCTAACTTATCATTTTAGGCAATGTGCAAAACTCCTTTAAAATACACATAAAATGGACAATTAATTAAAAATTAATGATAGCTATGAGGACTTGAGCCGGAGATCCAGTCATGTTCCTGAAAATGGACCCAGAACAACCATACAAAACAGACTAGTATATATCTGAACAAAACTTTCCTGAATTGAAAAAGACTTACATTCACAGATAAAAGAGTCTCCTTATGTTCCAGGCAATACTAATAAAAGGAAACAAAAATACAGTCATATCCTGGTAAAATGTTTACATGTAAAATATACATAAGATTAAAAAACTAAAGGATTATTTTTTAAAAAGAGAGAGAGATTAGACCATCATTCAGGGGGAAAAGTAGATTTATGACAGGAAAAAATTCATGCTGGTCTCCAATTCTTTTCTGTTATTTTATCAAATAATAGGTCAGCAATTTTATAGAATTTTGAGGGGAAAATTCAATTTTTAATTAAATTGAAATGACAGTGACAGAAAGGCTTAATGCCCTTCACTCATTCCATTATTCAGGAAACATTTATTGAACACTTACTATAAGATAGACACTTGGAAATAATTACTTGAAGGCATACTTCAGCTATCTGAGTGATAAAACAAAATTAAGAACTCAAAAATGACCAATAAGAACCAAGACGAATTTAACACTTACGATTAAAACACAGCTGTAAAAATGACTATGAAAGTATCTGCAAAATAAAATTGAAGTTAGGCAATGATTTCTTAGGCAAATACAGACACCAAGTCCTGGCTGTTGGCTCAGTTGGTCAAAGTGTCATTTCAATATGCCAAGATTACAGATTCAATCCCCATCAGGGCAAATACAAGAATCAACCAATCTGTCTATATAATAGAGGAATATGCAAATTAGCTGGGACGCCCTAACGTCATGACCGAACAGCAGGGACCTGAGGCTGCATGGTGCCTGGCCGGGACGAGGGATCTCAAGCAGTGCCCCCGACCCTATGGAGCTTGACAGGAGACCTCAGGCTGTGACCCCTACCCCCCAGCGCCGGGCCTGGGGATTTGAGGCTGCACCCCTTGCCTGGCATCGGGCTGGAGGACCTGAGGTTGAGCCCCACTTTAGAGGAGCTTGACAGGGGTAGGGCCAGCCAGGTCTGGGCCTCACCCAATGGAGGTGGGGCCAGCCAGGTCTGGGTCTCCTGCGTTTTTGAAGTGCATGCGGGTGGTGGGCAAGGACTTGACTCTAGGTCCCTCGGCATGCCCCAGGCTCTGACAGGAGGGAGATTTTCATATACATTTTCTTTCATCTCTGACACTTCTATTATAGAGAAAGGGCAAATAGCAATATTAAAATATTTCCTCTAATTAATTCCCTTTTAATGTGCACTAATTTCGTGCACTGGGCCACTAGTGAATGCATAAATAAGTGGAACAACAAATTTATGTTTCTCTCTCTTGCCCCCTCCTCTTTCTTTCTCTCTCTAAAAAAATTTTTTTTAAAGACAAAAAACAAAACACAATACAGATACCAAAACCAGGGATGATAGTATTAATTTTGAACAAAGTGGAGTTAAAGCAAAAAACATAATTCAAGGGTCAACTTATTATTTTAAAATATGTAATTCAAAAGAATAAACAAATTTAAAGGGCAAATAATATACTAGAAAAGGTTACAGTAAATATGACAGACAAAAGGCTATCATCCCTAATATGTAAAGGTCTGTTAGAAAAATATATCAAAAATACTAACATTCTATGCTAGTTCTGTCCAGCTGAAAGTTCTGTGATGATGGAGATGTTCTAAATCTTCACTGTCTGACATGGCAGCCATGAGCCAAAAGAGCACTTAAAATGTGGCTAGTGCCAAGGTTGAAATTATAGCATTTTGGGTATATTTGGCTAAATAAATATTACGATTTTCATTATAAAAGTAATTTTATTGTTAACATTTATTTTACTTGTTTCTTTTTATTTGCTTAATGTGGCTACGAGAAAATTTAAAATTACATATATTACTCACATTAGGTCTTAATTGGACAGTGCCATTCTAGAATAATGGTCAAGAAAAGAGAAAATTCACAAAAGGAGAACTTTAAAAAGGTCAATAAACAATGAAAATATAGTCTATCTCACTTTATAATCTAAGAAATACAAGTTAAAACATAATACTATTTTTTCCTATGAAATTGACAAGGTTCAAAAGAAAAACTCATTGTTGGCAAGGGCTCCATTGCATGGGCACGCACACACTGCAGAGGGAGTATAAATTAATTCAATCTTTCTGAAAAGCCATTTGACAGTAGGAATCAAAAGCCCTAAAAACACATATTCTTTGATCAAGTGTCTCCATTTCAAGGAATGCAACCTAAAGAAATGGTATTTATAAAGTTTTATGTATAAAGGTATCATACAATGCTATTTCTAAGAGTGAAAGATTGGAAACAACATAAACAGCCAATAATAGAGAATCTGCTAGGTATATTATAATATTTCTACCTTATTAACAGTCTATAGCCTTAAACACATTTTTTGAAATATTATCTAGTGTTGAGAAAAGTGTTCACAATGAAGGGTGATGAAAGCAGAGTTTGTTAAACAGTATATCACAAAAATAATTTTTTGAATAATCAGTACCATTGTTTCTCATGCCAATTCCTGGGCAAACTTTTCCACAGAATTTCATGCGAGGAAGCCCTGGCTGGTGGTCAGTTGGTCAGCAGATTGGAGCGTCATCCATACAGCAAAAGTTTGTGGGTTCTATTCTTGGTCATGGAACATACCTAGGTTTCAGTTCAATTCCGAATGGGGCATGTACAGGAGACAACTGATTAATGTCTCTCTCTCTCTTTCTCTCTCTCTCTCTCTCTCTCTCTCTCTCTCTCTCTCTCTCTCTTCCTCTCTCTAAAATCGATTAAAAGACATATCCCCAGGTGGGGATAAAAACAAACAAACAGAAATGTTATGCAGGTGAACAGCAAGCCATGTGGATTTGATGGGGGTCTCCCAGGTACATGTTCTCATACACCAGCCAAAGACAGAAGAGAGGTCTGTCCACCTGACTCAAGCAAACCTACCACTTCGATGGTGTAGATGCACACACTGTGCTAATCAGCCAGGCTCCCAAGGAATACCAATTTTCTAACAAGTTTCCCTCTTCCCATCCCGACCCCAAGAACCACATGCTGGATTCAGTGAGATACAGCATCTCAACAAAGAAACTCACATAAGGGATTTCTTGGGACAAGCCAGACCTAGCCCTGGGTCAGTGTACACTCACCCCACCTCCTGCAGTGCCTCTGGCTACAGGACTCCTCACCAGGCAGTCATAATCCAAGATCTAATGTGCTAAAGGTTTATAATCATTCAAGAAAAAGAAATCAGCTTTGTTTAGTGCAACATCGTTAAAGTTATATTGATAACAGATATTTGACAAGGTGAAAAGGAGTTCGCTTAGGGATAAAAAAAAAAATTAATCACCCAGAACATCTCATCTCATCCTCAAATAGGTTCCACAAATGTTTTCTGAGCATCTACTTCATGCCGGGCACGGTGCTAGACACCAGGCAGACAGCAGCTCCACTGTTGTCAGCTCCTGTGTGCCCCACCCTTGCCATCCCCCAGCCCTCTTCACTCCCAGCGATGACTCAGAACCAAGTTCACCCTCAAGCCCGCCTCCCTTGACAGCTTGGTGAAGGGGGATGTGGACACAGTAGGAAATGAACAAATATTTGTTGAAGGACTGGAATGGAAAGGAGCCCAAGCCTTAAGCACAGGACACACGGAGTGAGAAACATTCCCTGGCCCCCAGGAGGCAGGATCACAACCTCACCTGCCAGGGGGGTGCAATTCCTCCCCGGATGCGCTGCACACACGTGCACCAGGGGGCAGCGTGAGCAGCACTTTGGGAGTTGACCGAGGGCCGTTTCAGGAGGGCCCTCCTGGAGCTGTTTGAGACCTCCCAGTAGAACAACATGTTTTCTGTGCTTCTTGGCACGTTCCTGTTTCCAGTCCGAGCTCTGTCTTTGTGGAGATGCTCTCTCACTGAAACCCAGGGCGATGTTGAGGCCAGGATGGGAAAGGGAGGAACGCCCTTCTCCAGAAAGGGGGTGCTCCTTAGGAAATGTTGATCGTTCATCTCACCCCTTCGGTTGGGGAGGCTGAAGAAACAGTGGCTGCTGGGAGACTGTCACGGAATTCCACCCTCTCGGGGGGCCTTCCACGCCCTGTCTGAATGGCCAGCCCCAGGAAGCCTGCGGTAACAGTAAGGGGGAGGCCTGCTGAGTGTTATAGACCAAGAAGAATGTGTCCCGTGTAGAGGACAGTGAGCCCCGGACCCGCTGCCCCAGTCGCTTCTTCCTTTCTGGGCAGCAGGCACCACGCAGAACCCAGAGGCCTAGTCTTACCAGGAACGAATTCAGAAATGCAAACTGAAGGAATTCTGCTGCAAATGGTATTTATTACTTCAAAAGAGAGAACTGTTTTTCCTTTTATGGTATCTGAGATATCCATTTTTTGAAAATGTTTTCCCAGCACAGTACCAATTACTTCAGAGTTGGGAAATGCTCCTTGCTAGCAAGAGGCTGCGTGCTCTGAGGATCCGTCCCGAATCCTGATTGAAAATGTTGTTTATTCGGGCAACTACATTCTTCTGTCAGTGCGGCCTGGGGAGTTTACTATTAATCCCAAATATAAACCCCAGTTAGAGTTGCTGCATACAAAAGGCGATTACCATTTAACTCTTATCTTCACAGCACAGCTCACGAATGCCTTCGATAAATGAGATCAGAACTTACTAGTAACGTTAACTCACGTTAGAGATCTAGTTGCTGGCTTAGGTGACCTAAATTACAGCCCCCCTGATCTCTGCCCTCACCTCAACTCTCTTCAACTGCCGCAGAAAACGCCTGCGTGTTTGGCCTAAAGCTAAGCTTGCTCCAATTTTCAAGGGGAGAAGGAGGAGGCAGGAAATTGCACCTGGTGGCCGCCATGGTGAGAATGGGCCCCCTTCCTGCTTTAAAGAGTTGCTGTCTGGACAGGAATTGAACTAGAAGAATCATAAAAACATACTGAATTAGGGTTGCCAGATTTAGGAAAACAAGCAAATAAAAAATATTGGATGGAAGAAACCAGAAATGCCAATCAGAAAGGATATATGCACCCCTATGTTCATAGCAGCACAATTCACCATAGCTAAGATTTGGAAACCCCCTA
>NW_006289813.1:3594552-3610536 GCF_000327345.1 Myotis davidii | reverse complement strand
CAATCCCCAGAAGGGAAGTAGGGGAGGGCGGGGGTAAGGGGAAGATATCAACCGAAGGACTTGTATGCATGTATATAAGCCAAACCAATGGACATGGACAACAGGGGGATGGGAGCATGAGTGTGTGTGAGGGGGGAGGTTGAGGGTTAATGGGGGGCGGGGGGATAAGGACACATTTGTAATACCTTAACTAATAATAATAAAAAAAAATATTGGATGGGACAGTCTTATACTAAAAATTACTCCTTGTTTAGCTGACATTCAAAATGGAGGCCTTCAAGATCTCAAAGAGAAAGATTCCAAGATTTCTTTTCTCTGGCATCCTCATCCTCAAGGAGCAAAGGAGAACTGGGGAGTCTGGGACGCCTGGGGGACAAGCGCTGGGCTAGTCCATCAGCCTGGATCACTGAGGGGAGATCCCTTGTTGAAAGGAGAGACGACAAAGTGGAAAGAACCAGACTTACACCTGCTTCCTCTTCCTCCTCCCTCTCTTCCAGGGCTCTTTTTTCTCCTCTTCCCTTGCCCCAACCGCTGCTACCCCCAAAACCAGGATAACCAAAAACTTTTCACTGTAGTTGTCATGTGCCTGAGTGTAGATGCGACTGAAGCAATTTACATTAAGGTGTGAGTAGTCTGCAAAGCTCCATTTGGATTTGCAGGGTCTTGGCAGGAGGACGATGCCCACCTGGCCACACACCTGCCTCCAGGTGCCAGGACGCAGCCCCTGCCTCTGCCATTCATGCAGCCTCCTGGCTAGTTGCTGCTGCTGTTTATTAAACTGGTCACATAGCCCTAACCGGTTTGGCTCAGTGGATAGAGCATCAGCCTGTGGAATCAAGGGTCCCCGGTTCGATTCCGGTCAAGGGCATGTACCTTGGTTGCGAGCACATCCCCAGTAGGGAGTGTGCAGGAGGCAACTGATCTATGTTTCTCTCTCATCGATGTTTCTAACTCTCTATCCCTCTCCCTTCCTCTCTGTAAAAAATTAATAAAATATATTTTAAAAATAAAAATAAATAAACTGGTCACATAAAGGGCTTGAAATAAAAACATCAACTTCCCAGGCTCAGTGGTGTAGGCCCCCTGGCCCTGGGAAGTTCTGGGCAGCTGGGGCCTCCCAGGGCACCTGCACACACCCAACAGTTGTGCTGTTTCTAGCTTATGGTTTCCTCCACATTCACTTCTCTTTCTGAGCCCTCAGGCAATTTCTTCCTCAAACCAGATGGGAGGTACCTGCCATCCACCCAGCTGCTCTTCCTCCTGCCACAGGAACATCCATCTCGGGTTTTATTTCCTCCCGAGACACCAGGGGAAGCCTCAGGTGGGTTTCCATGTCAACCTTCACTGAAACCCAAACATGTGGCTCTCTCAAAGGCAGTTTAACCTCTGCCACTACCTCCTTAGAGTGGCAGAGGGTTTTTTTTTCAAAGCTTACAAAAAAAGAAGACTAGAGCTTTCAAAGGACTCGGGCTTCTGGGGGTTTCTATTCACAGAGTGATAACACATCTTGAAACAGGATATTTATAATTTGTTTGGTTTCACGTTTATCCTCCCAAAGCTAAACAGTAATAGCTGAGAGCTATGAAAACGCTTAGGTAAGGAGAGGGGCCAGCGCAGAGATAAAAAGGATAATTGGAAACAGAGAGGCAGCCTCCCAGTTGCACCTTCTTGAATGCTCACAGCTCATGGGCCAGAGCTCATGGCAGGCCGCAGCATCCTTCAGTTCTGGGCACTCCGCAGCCTCCCCTCTTCCAAGGTTTACTTATGCAAGCTTAGCTGCAATTTTCCACAGATCCTCGGCCTGGTCCTGGGCCACCTTCCCAGGCAGAGAGAGACCTCCTGGGATGGGAGCTTGGGGAAGAACACGTGACCAACTTAGGTTCCTAGCTCCAGAGCAGGCCACCTGGAAATGGGAAGATAACCTGTTGAGATATGGGATTTACTGGGGCCAGGGTGTGCTGTGGGGAGGGGGAGAGCCCTGCGTGTCCAGCCATCAGAAGTTGAAACTGGGAGGTAATATATGGGTCTAGTGAGGCCACACATGGAATACTATGTTCCTCATGGCCTCACAACGAAGATGCACATACTGAGTTGGCTGCCATTCAGGGAAGAGCAATTAGGATGATTAAGAGGCCAGAGGGAGTGACTTAGGGGGAGAGATTAAAAGAATTAAACATGTATACCTTGGCTAAGCTCAAAGCAGAGGGAATGTGGAAACTCTATCAGCATCCTCAGAAAATAAACACAGGGAGAACATGGAATTGTTTCACATGGTCCCTCAGGGATGTAACTGGAAGTAATAGGATGGAAGAAAAGAAAACTGAACTACCTGTTGGAGAAAGCTTCTGAGCAGTCCCAGATCAACTTGGACACTCACGGAGCGCCAGAGTCACACCGAATGTTCTTTAAAACAAAGGCAACAAAGAGAGACACAACTTGAGAGGAGAGAAATGAGTGTATATAGCAGGGATGGGTCTGACACGGATGCTTTAAAGGGGGAAAAATAATAACACAGGACAACTGCTTTAAGGGAGTATCCAAATCATTGAAGGCTCTCTACTAACAAAAGTTTATAATCAGATGTCTTAGCTTGACATTCACAGACCTCTCCATCTGGTCCAAGCTCCCTTCAACATGAGCATGTCTCCTGAATGTTCCTGGTGTGGTTCCTCCTTTGTTCATGAAATCTTCCAACCTGGAATCCAAACCCACCTCCTCCCAACCCCTCTAACTGTCTAACTATTCAAGTCACCCATTTTCTAAGATCTACTTAAAAAATGCTTCTTAAATATACTTAAATCTTGCTTCCTCTGGCTACCCTGATCGATAGTGCTCCCTTCTCTACCCCACGCGCCCCCTATTTGCCCCCCCACCCCACCCCGCCAGAATTCATTATGTCAGCTGGTGTGGGTCTTTATCTTGCTAGAGAGACTTCAAGCTTCTCATTGCCATCAGCTTTTTTATCCTTCTGTGCCAGCTCTTCCAACCATTGTGAATCAGAATGCACACAATAACAGGAAGGATTACCTCCCAGTTTCTTCTCCCTCATTTATTTAGGTCTTCTTTAATTTCTTTCAACTATGTCTCGTAGTTTTCAATATACAAATATTGCACCTTCTTGGTAAAATTTATCCCTAAATGTTTTCTACTTTTGATAATATTTATAAATGGAATTGTTTTCTTATTTTTATTTTTTGATTGTTCATTGCTACAAGCATAGAAATGCATATGCGTATGTGGGGCTGGGAAGAACCCAGGAGTTTTGTTGGCTTATGACTCTTCCAGCTCTAAAGGATTGTGGAAGCAACCTTAGTTATGAGCTCTGTAACTTGTATTTGAGCCCATTCATATCTGCTGATTTACATGGAAAGAACTGATATTGTCAGGAGAAGTCTGAAATGTGTTTCTAATGACTGAGATGCTGGCTAAGAGATGAAAAAACCTAGGAACAAAATTTTTTTAAAAATTCTGCTTCCTGGACAAGCTGGTACAAGGAGTAGTCGGGGAGGACAGATGAGAAGATTAGGTTCTGAAATTTACAGCCTGTGTGGTAGTATGTACAGTATAAATAGCCTTGGCACAAGGTGGAAGACCAGTGGTTAAAACCTGCACAGTTGGTGAATTGGGATGATATACCAGTGGGAGGGAGCAAAGTAGTAGACTTTTGAGGTATATGAGGCAAATAGTAACTGTGAAACCAATGAAACTGAGTAGATATTGCTAAGTTCCATGGATATTAGGAAAAGATAATAAAGGGCTGAGAGCAAATAACAGGCAATTGAAAGTGAAGTGTGAAAGAAAAGAGTCTTCCCAGCATCAGACAGAAAGGCTCTCAGCTCCTGCAGGATGGCAGAGAAAGCTCAGGACCAGGACTGGGCAGTGTAGCCAACCTCTAAAGAAGGCTGAGCTCCCAGCGGTGGCAGATATGCAACGCCAGGGTCCAGGCCCTGGTCGGGAAAGAATGATACCCTGAATTAGTTATTTCCAGACTCATTTCCTTTCACGTGGACTACTAACTACATTCACAGATTAGGGAAGGCAAAGCAGGCAGAGTTTATTTTCCATTTAGCAAGGTATATATAAAATGGCTATTCTTGTGCATTGAGTAGAAAATATGGTGGATGTCATTCATTCAACAAACAATTAAGTTACACTGTGCCAGGCACCATGCTAATTGTGGGAGATACAAAGACAAATGGATCATGATAGAAAGTGGATAAGAACAGAACCCCAAAATGCCATTCAGTGTATGGGTTTCCATCTGGAGAGAGGTCCTCAGTGACACTACACGATCTCAGGCATTGCCCATAACTTATTCAATGTTATTCTCCATGATATATGTACACTGAGTGACCAGATTATTATGACCACCCCATCAGTACTTCGTTGGGCCACCTTTTGCCTTCAATACTGAGGCGATTGTTCTTGGCATTGACTCCACGAGATGTTGAAAGGTGATGTGAGGAATCTGACACCATGCCTGATGAATAGCACTGTCCAGTTCTGTGAGATTTGATGGCTGTGGAACCAGCTGCCTGATGGCTTGTTTAACTTCGTCCCACAAATGCTCAATTGGGTTGAGATCTGGTGATTGTGGGGGCCACCTAAGCAACGTAAAGTCTCCCTCATGTTCTTGAAACCACTCCTGCACAATATGAGCACCGTGGCATGGCGCATTGTCTTGTTGGAAGAAGCCATCTCCATTGGGATACGCCATCAACATGACAGGATGAACTTGATCAGCAACGATACTTAGGTATGTTGTGCTATTCAGACGTTTTTAATGCTCTGGCCGTCTAGCAACTTCAGCGCGAAATTATAGCTAATTTGCCTACAAATGTCAGGTCGTCATAATAATCTGGCCACTCAGTGTGTGTGTGTGTGTGTGTATCTTGTTGGGAATGACATAAAACTACGTAGGATAGCAGGTACAAAAGATGTTAGAATCAAGATACAACCAAGATTGAAAACATCAAGGAAAATTTAATACGGATAAGGAGTATAAATTTTACATTTCTAATAATACAGGAGAGGGGTGGCATGGCTTGATACCAGGTCATGAGGAAGAAATTTGACCCTGAGCTCAATAGGAGAAGTGACCGTGAGAAGAGAATTGTATCATTTGGATCACAGAACGTGCTCCACAGAGCACCTGGACTAATGTATTGGGCACCACATGTTCAAAACACTAATCCACTAGACGCTAGGCTATGGAAGATCTGGAAATCACACCATACGCAGAGAGGTTGTGATACCGAATATTTGGACTGGAACCCAGATTCTTTGTCCGCCAGAATCGAAGAATGAATCCACAGACAGAAAGTGGTTTAGCAAAGATGGAGATTTATTGAAGAACAAGTACAGACTCCTACGTAGGGAGTGGGAAGAGTCCCATAGAATGGACTCGCACGTAGGAAGAGGGAAAAGGGTCCCACTGAGTCCCTTTTCTCTAGGGCTTATAAAGGCTGCAGTTTCTGTGTTCTGATATCCCCTCTGATTGGTCACTATTCCCCTTCAAGTTACTATAGTAACTCCTGGGCTCAAAGTTTGAACCTCACATGGGACATGTGTGGTTCTCCCCCCTCCCCCCCCCCTTCTTCCTTCTCTTTATTTTGTATATATAGACCTTTCTTGGCTACTTCCAGTTCCCTTGTCTTATGGAAATATACCTGGACCTGGCTTCCTTGTGTTATGGAAATGTACCTTCTCCCAGTCTGCAGCCCTGCATTTTTCCATGGATCCCAATTCTAAAAAAATCCCTAAGCCTGCCTATGTTCCCCCCAAATTCCTGCTTCAGTTGGAGGAACAGCGACCAGAACCCAGAGAACAGAGGACAAGTGGTAACTTATATCCTCAAATATTAGAAGACATTTTAGTAAATAATAATAATAACTTGTATTTTGCTCCAAACTACAGAACTGAGACCAAGAGCACTTGGTGATTGAATTCCAATAAACAATCCTCCCCTAGACCTGTGCCAGGACCACTGAGAGGGTAGAATGTAGGACTGGGAGGTGGAATTTTGATGTTCGCTAGAGATTCTTTGGCCTCTCCGATTCTTTGATTCCCTTCTATCAAAATCTGCTCTCACATCTTTCATTCAATCACTCAGGCATAAATAGTGAATGATAAATTTGGAGCTTCCTCAATCCCCAGGTACCGAGACTTTAATAGAGGTAAAGACATATTAAACGGTTAATTGGCTGGCTAAGGCATTTTAGTGAACAAGGGGGGTCTGGCGCCCTGTCCATGGCCTTGAATTCCCATGGACCGAGCAGCTTTCCCCTGGAAGCTCAGGTCACTTTGCTTTCCTGGCACAGGGGAAATTTTTGCAAGAATAATGTATTTGTTGTTAAATCCGCTCCTCCCGCAGAGGCTGTCATTGCTTCCCAGGGAACATCTTTACATCACAAAAGCATCAGTCTCCTTTTTAAAATAAATGAATGAGTGAACAAAAATGTCAATGCTTTCATTTCCTTTCATCAAAAGCCATGCTTACAAGCAATAAAAGACGCACGGGGTAACGGAATATTATGGAAAGGAGGAGGAAGTACCTAGAAAAGCGGACATTAGAAACGCTCCCGGGACTGAAAGATTTGCCTGTCTGAATACAAAATTGGCATTTCAGAGCCGCATAATTTATGTAAACGGTAGCCACTGAGATAGTTTATCTTGGTCATGTGCATAATCTGCAAAGAGAAAACTCGGGGATCGTCCTCGAGGACAATTTCCTGCCGGAGCTTTCTGGGTGATTTATCAAGAGACTGCGCATGAGGTCACCTCTTTAGGTGGCGGGCACTTTAGATGGAATTATTATTGCCATTATCTGAGCAGGGCCTGAGCCGGCCTCAGGACCCCGCCCCAGCCTCAGCAGGCCGGCGGCCTCCTCCGTAACCATGGCAGACAGCTGTCCACACACCGCCCTGCAGCACCCAGCTCGACTGGGAACCATTAGCCTGTCTTGACGGAGCTCTTCCCCCGACCGAGACTCACTGGCAACGCTTTTCTGGGGAGAGGGCCGTGTGCGCCTGGCGGCTGTGTCTGCTGTTCCCCTAGATGTCTGGGGGCCCTGTACATCAGGGGGTTGGAGCCATGCTTCAGAACAAACGTGTTGTTTGGGGGAAGTGTGGGGCATGGGAAGGGGGGGTGCTTATTTATACTTAGTGTAATTCCATGCAAGAATGAGGAAGCAGCCCTAACCAGTCTGGCTCAGTGGATAGAGCATCAGCCTGCGGACTGAAGGGTCCCAGGTTCGATTCTGGTCAAGGGCATGTACCTTGGTTGCGGGCACATCCCCAGTAGGGAGTGTGCAGGAGACAGCTGATCGATGTTTCTCACTCATCGATGTTTCCAATTCTCTATTCCTCTTCCTTCCTCTCTGTAGAAAATCAATAAAATATATTTTTTAGAAAAAGAATGAGGAAGCGGTAGATACAGTGAAGAGGTTGGTAGAGAAGTGAAATAAAAATGGACCCCGAACAGTGCGAGAGCCAGGGTCACGCGGGTCCTGTTTCTTTGGTCTCGAGTCACTTCAGGGAGGTTCGGGTCCTCAAAGGACTTCAGAGGACCTGCTTAAGGCCAGTTTCATGTTCGTTTCCCAGTGGCCTCTTGACAAACTAAGAACAAACTGGAAAGGCCTGGGCAGCACGGGGAGCGATGTCACCCGTCTGGTGTTGGATCTGAGGGGAGGCTGTGGCGTGGCCTTGAACTTGCCGACCTTCAGATCTACAGGGACTGCCATGCGTACAGGCAGATAGCCGGGAGCTACTGTGTAAGTCTCAAAGGCACTAGCAAAATGATCAAGGGCATTTCTACTTGACAAATCATTGCTTTCCCCCCGCCTCCCCCCGAAAGCCTGGAAATTTCTAGACTGTTCTTGGCAATCCTGTGTTTCTGCCAAGAGCTCCCCAAACCACTGATCTGCTTAGAAATCGAGAGATCCTGTTTATCGATTCTTTACTTAGGTCTAACAACTCTGTTTCACACTATGGGAGGCCTTTAGCAGTTCCCAGATAGTATCTGAAAGCAAAAGAAACAACCGGGAGAGGCGAAAATAATTTGGGAGTAACCTGAGCCTGTCAGAAAATGATAAGATCCAAAAAGCTTAAATCCCTAATAACATGGAGGGCAACTTGTTAATTTATTTACTGGCTACAAAAATGGTCTCTTTCCTATTGGACAGTCTTTCTTTCTTTCTTTCTTTCTTTCTTTCTTTCTTTCTTTCTTTCTTTCTTTCTTTCTTTTTAGCATAAACTTCTTGACTGTTAGCAACTTGTTTTTAAGTGACATTAAAGTGCCCTCTTAATTGGTGAAAAACAATATCTTGCATCATGAAGGATGAGTCATTACAGGACCCAGCCGTCCCCTCGGTATCCAGTTTCCTCCGCAAACACTTAGGTAGGAAAGTGGGTCAGAAGAGCCCATCGTGCCAGTCATATTTTTTCTCATATGTTTAATTCACCGTAGTTTTGGACATATAAGGAATTGTTACACTAATCATCCTTTTGCCAAATTGGCCATAATATAATCCACCTACCACTGACCAACTACAGAAGAAAAATTAAACAAACGTTTTGCTGTTGTTATCCTTTTTTTTCCTGGGGGTTGAGCTTCTGAAGCCAGGAGGTCACTTGGATTATGTATACAACTTCGGTAATTGCATTCCTAGATTCTACGAAATGCCACGGCGCTCACTGGCGTCCAAAATAGCTGTTGCAAACAATGACAATTACTGCCCAGACATTTTCAAACACAGCAGGTTATTGGCTGAGGCCGTGATGGAAACCCTAAAAAATATATAAATATTTTGAAATGCTCTGTAAATCAAATTGATGCCCCAGACACAGAGTGGATTGTCTCGGAGCAGCTGAAGTCATTTGGAAGCTGAGAGACTTTGCGGAAGGATGTTGGAAAACTTTGAGTTTGTGAATATTAAGCCCAAATGTCATAATTAAATGATGTTTCAGTTTCTTCCCTTTCCCAGGAACAGAGATCAAAGTTCTGTCTGGTCATCTTCACAACTCACCTGATAGAGGGCCTCTATAACAAACAAACAAACGACGTCAAGTCTTCAAATTATTCCTCACGGCTTCCACATGTTCAGTATTTACAGTGCCCAATGGATGTTATTGGATGGTGATTGACAGCTGTTTTTGAGTTGGTGAGCTCTGAGGCCCTTGCTTTGTGGTGATCTGAGAGGCCTCTGGATAGCCAGGTGAGGTCCAAGAGCAACAATAATGGCTGCTAAAGGGGCTGAAGCCACACAAAATCTTGCTTAAACATTTTAACTGTTCCTGCTGCCCTGGGTCAGCCTGTTGAGGTTCAGCTTGCAGAGTCATGGTGCTTTCTGTTTGGGGGTCGGTGGGGCTAATTTTACCATGGCTGATTTCTGGAGGGAAGCTTCCATGTCTTGTCAAATGTAGGGCTAAGATAGGAAATCTGACACTGACACGATGTCACAGCAGTAGGTCAACCTGCCAGGAGAGCCAGTCCCGTGCTGGGATATGAGAGAGCCTGCTTCACGCACTCCTACATGGCAGGCCAACCTCCACCACCCTCAGGAAAGTGGAAAATCAGAACCTCATCCAGGGGACAGCCTTAGTGAGCTTTCCTCCAAAAGGAATACTGGAGCTGGAGTGAATCTGGAAGATTTTCTTCTCCTAATAAGTGTATATTATAGACGGAATGTTTATATCCCCCCCCGCCCCCAGATTCATTGGGATTGAAGCCCCAATCCCAATGTGATGGCATTTAGAGGCAGGACTTTGAGAGGGAATTGGGTTTAGAGGAGGTCATGATGGTGGGCCTCCATAGTAGGATTAGTGTTCTTATAAGAAGAGAAGTCAATGCCAGAGCTCTTATATTCCCTGCCATGTGAGCACACAGTATGAAGGTGACTGACCGTCTACAAGCCAAGAAAGGGCCCTTTCCAAGAACAGAATCTTCCAGCACCTTGATCTTGAACTTCCCAGTCTCCAGAACTGTGAGAAATAAATAGCTGTCATACACGTCGACCAACCTATGATATTTGGTTATGGTAGCACAAGCTAAGACAGTGCACTTGATAGTTTAGGTTAATTTAAACTATCAAGTAAGTAATTTCCTTTAAATGCTACAAACTATGAAAAAGAAACAAATATCTACCTGTATTTCAATTCTTTAAAAAATGTTTGTGCCAGATCCTGGGATACAGAACAACAACAACAAATCAGAAAGACACAGACCCTGTCCTCAAGGAACTTACTGTCTAAGAGTGGAGGTAGATGTTACTGAAGATGAGCTGAGTAATACATTTAAGTGATGGTTTGAGGGGTTACTGACTAACTGGCTATTCATTGTCCCCATTGTTTATGGAATAAATCCAAGGGTTTTTTTTTTAATGTTATTCAAACTGCAAATAATACAAATGAACTCATTCTAGTGCAAGTGAAAAATGGAAGATGTGATCTAAGGATTCAGAGTGTCTCATGAAGTAGGAGGGAAGGAGCTGAGCCCCACAAGGAACTGAAATCAGACCCTGGGACCCTGTCTGGGACTGAAGTCCCCACATGGACTGTCATCTGTGAATGTCTCTGTGTGTTTGCTTTCTCTTCTCTCTCCTCAGGCCAGCTTTCTCTGCACCTCCATGCACATGGCAGAAGATGCCTGCTCCACGGAGCACAAGTTTGTATGTCCCTCAGGTCCAGCCATGCCCAGAGTCTGGATACATCCTTGAATTCCAACTCCACATTCCCAGGGAAATTCCACATCAATATTGCTTTTCTTATATCATCTATACATTGCCAGAGGCCAGAATATACAGACATATTCTGAAAATTGATTACCTACAAGACATGGAGGCCCCCAGGCATCATTTCCTAAAGAACAGATCATTCAGTGTATTGATTCTTCCACACCAAGGTTCCACGTGACCAGCTATAGCCTAGAAAGCAGGGTCACATGACACAAATATGGCTGTGAGGCTCTCGCCTCCTGGATGGGGAGGCCCTTTTTCAGAGAAGAGGGGCTGAGCAGATACCCCAAAATGTATCCGTTTTAGTCCTTCACAACATGACTTCAGCTCACAATTTCCACGTCTAGTAGTTTTCATGCATTCACGGTGATCATCTCAAACATTTCATTTCATTAAGTGCTGCATTTCAGTTTTCAGTCCTGGCTTCTCAGTTTTCTCCTCTCATATGGAGAAAATAGTGCAGGTTCTCAGGATTTGGCAAATGATCTTCTGTAGGATTGACTCTTGGGGCAGGTTTAGGGGACACTGAGCCTTGGAAGAATCTTCAGCATCTTTATTTGGATTGGAACCAACATTGGATTCTAACAAACATGTTCTGGGAACAGGGGCATAGGCTGGGGGTCACTGCCGAGGCTAGTTATAATCTGTAGAAATAGCCAACGATATAGCACACTCACATTCCAAGAATCGAAGGGGGTGTGGTAGGTCAGGCCCCATGTGTGAGTGAGATTCGGGACAGGATCACCTTGAGATCTACCACAAGCCAAGGCAATGGTGGAACAGCCTTGGGACACCAACAGTTCGGGACGTGGCATTTTAGAATGACACAGGATGTCGGACAGATGAGAGGCAGAGGTGGAATTCGCTCCTTCTGAGCCATCCTTTAGTGCTTTTTCTGCCACGGTGTTACCTCGTGCCCTCTGGTTGACCTGGGCCTGGGAGATTCTGTCTATGCTTCTAAGTGGGCAGCAGCTAGGTTTCTGAGGCACAGGGCTTGGACTACAGTGCTGTTCTAGTATCCCAAGGAACAGATGTAAACAACTGTGATCGGGCCATGGCAACACCATTCAAAGCCCTTCTCCCTAGAGGCCCATACCCATCAACAACAATCCTGTCATCTTGGACAGCTGGTCCACCACACTCAGCATGCCAAGTCTCTACCGACTGGCAATTTCTGTTTTGTATTTTATCCTCTTTTGTGATGTCTGGTCAATCTTTTAAAAACTAAGCATCTTACCTCTTTGGTTAAACCATTTGGTTTCCATTTCATTCTTTCAGGATAATTCAATGTATTGATTCTTCCCTTTGCTGATAATCAACTTGGCAGCCATGCCTATGGGAAGCCGTTTTATTTAACTTGGTTCTAGGCATTTCAAACTGTTTCAAACTAGCTGAATGGAGGCAGCAGCTCCTGTGGACACTCATGGGGGGGCGGGGGGTGAGCCATGTGCTCAGATCCAGAGATAGTCTGAGCTGACCCAGCCTAATGTGGAGTCTGCTATTTGCCAGTTGTGTTGTGTAGCATCTCAGACGGCAATCTGAGCGCTGGGGGGCGAATCGCTCCTGTTTGGTGCTTGAGTGGGGCCATGCATAGGGACAGCAGAGGTGTCTGGTGTCTGTCTGCTTCCCTCCAGCAGAGGACACTGACCTGAGCCACACTCTCTCCTGCTCTGCTGTTCTCCTGCCCCTTTTGGGCAGGTCTCTATTTCGTGTCGCCAATTCTTTGCCAACTTCAATTCAAAGCCAAAGCCGTGCTGGGCAGTAGAATTTTTTGGATGTTTGGCGAGTGACATTGTATCAGAAGAGTCATGTGAAGGAGGCGAGAGATCTAAAAAATGCCTCCTTTGGCTGGGAGGCAGAAAACCTAACTCTGGGACTCTTTGTACCATACAATGTTGGAAAAGCTAACTCATGTCTCCATAACTCAACTTCTCCTCCTCAAAAATGGGCATGAACCTGACTTTCAAAGGTTCCTGAGGCCACTGGGCAGGGTCAGGAGCTGTGTTCAAAAGTCTCTGAGTCCTGTGGTATAAAAAGCTCCCTGCTCACAAACAGAGATGATTATTTATCATGTTATTATTTCTCAACTAGGCCAGACTTGGACTTCTGGCAGAATCCCACGTCTCTCTTCTTGGACTGAGTGCTTAAACTACTCAGAGAGCAGTTTGTCCCGCCCTCCTGACAGACTGCCAGCTCATCAAATAATATTTATTGACCAGCCCCATGCACAGGGCATACCACTGGCAGCGTAGACTGCAAACCCTCTGAGCACAGACTGTTTCTAACTCTGTGTTCAGGACAGCAACTAGAAATTAGCAATCAAGAATAAGTTGAGAGCACCATCTTGGGCTATTTTCTGTCTGGCAACTGTGTGCATACAGGCTTCTGCCACGGGCCTTCTTAGCAAAAGCCCACTCTCATTCATCTGTCGGTTCTGCAGCCCTGAGGACAGCAGCCTGCACTCTGTGGGCAGCAGCAGCTCTCATAACTGTACCTATTTTGGGCAGATACTGAGGGAACAGGCGAGAATTCTTGTAGAGTTACATCGGGAAAGGATCTGCCCCAGATTTAGCAACTTACACATCTCAACTAGGAGTAGAAAAATGTTGAATATTGGAATAGGGAAAAGAAGCAAGAACGATGGAAGGTGCATTTGTATCAGTTAAGGAGGAAAATTGAGGCCTGGGGCTATGGTGAAGAGCAGCCTCTCCACTCCAGGTTTGGACACTCCTGTCTGTCTGAAGCAATGGCCTTTCTCTTCTGATGCTCTGGCAAGAGGTCCAGGAATTTCCCAGGAGTTCAGAAGGATGGGCTTTTTTCATTTCTCTAGATAAATTTGGAGGAAGACAGATTTCACAAGAGAACCTCAGAATAGTCACCAGATTGAGAAGCAGTCATGTGGCAGAAAAGAACATTCTACCCAGGCAATGCTTTCAGGAAGAGGATTATGGAGGAAAGAGGAGGCAGGGAAAGAGGATTACTTCATTGCTACATGGAATATGTACTCACATGTCAACACTTTCTTCTTGTTCTTCGTGCTTCTAAGGCACTGAAGTGAACATCCAAAATGGACATCATCCAAGCAGTGCCAGTTTTTGACATGCCAATCTTATGGCAGAAGAGGGGAAAAGAGCCAATCAATTATGGCTAAGATACAGAGTAGACCACATTTGCTCAGATTCCATTGCCTAACCACAATAAGTCATATGGCCAAGCCCAAAATTAATGCGGCAGATATGTAGACTCTTTTCCGTAGCAGGGGTCACTTCAAGTCACATGGCAAAGGGCAAGGATGGGGAAGGGGAAGAGCAGCTGGGAATGACAAACATTCCACCACAGTCCTATATCATGACTCACTTATGTAGGTGGTATATCCCTTTCCTGTGGGCTTGGGATCTTTTCCCCAAATCTGCACAGTGTTTAGGAGATGGCAAGTTCTTGTGAACTTCCTTTAATTGTGCTATAATATATAATTTCTCACTTAACCAATTTTAAGCACACAGTTCAGTAGCATTAGGTATCTTCACATTGTCTTACAACCATCTCTATCATCCATCTCCAGAATTTATTCATCTCGTCCAGCTGAAACTCTGTGCCCATTAAACTCTAATTCTATACCCTCTCTTTTCCCTGGCAATCACCCTTCTATTTTCGGTTTCTATGAATTTGATTACTCTAGAACCTAGCGTCTAGCTAGGTACTTCATAGAAGTGGAATCATCAATATTTGCCTTTTTGTGACTGGCTTCATTTCACTTAGCATAATGTCCTTAAGTTTTATCATTCTTGTAGCACATATCAGAATTTTCTTCCTTTTCTAGGCTGAGTAACATTCCATTTTATGCATGTTCCACATTTTTTTATACATTCATTTGTTGATGGACAATTAGGTTGCTTCCACCTTTGACTATTAGAAATAGTGCTGTGATGAACACAGGCATACAAATACCTTTTCAAGTCTTTCCTTTTAATTCTTTGGGGTATATACCCAGACATGGAACTGCTGGAACATATGGAGATTCTATGTTTAATTTTTTTTGAGGAACTTCCAACTGGGCATTTTTGGGGAGAAGTATTATTAATTTTGTCTGGTTTATAAGACCAGGGTAATAAGTATACTGCAAAGACTCTTTATTTTAGAAGATTGTTCTCCATATTACTTGTGAGTGGTATAATAAGAAGAATGAGAAGGAAATATAGTATTGATGCTAATTGACCAATGATGATAAATGGATGTTCAACTGGTTGTCCTCCAATTCATGTTAATGTTAGTATATGCTATTAGCAATCAAAATAATCATTGACAAAAGGATTGGGATATTATATTCTGTTGTTGTGATGTATGAAGTATTGAGACAATAGCTAGAATAGAATAGAGAAAATTAGGCCTAGCATGTTCCCTAATTTCCTGGGAATAGATAGCAGAATTGCATAAGTGAATAGGAACCATCATTCTGGCTTAATGTGTGTAGGAATGTTGAGGCAACTGACTGGAACATAACTGTTGGGTCTCCTAGAAAAAATAATACCCAGATTAAAAAGAAAAGTTCATTAGAATATCTTTAATTCTGTAGTATGAGTGGAATGTAATTTGATCTATTATGTCAGATGAAATTTCTGATGGATTGTTAGATCCTGGTTCATGACGAAATAATAGATGAATAATTATAAGGACTGAAATAATGAATGGGAGGATGAAGTGGAAGGTGAAGAATCAGGTAAGTGTAGCTTTATCAACTGACAATCCTTCTCTGATCCATTCAACTAAGCTGATAGTGTGATAAGGAGATGTGTGAAGGCTGCTATGCCTCAGAAGGATATTTGACCTCATGGTAAATCATAGCCTTTGAACGCTGTGGCTCTCACTATGAATAATAGGATAATTACAATGTCTCATGTTTCTAGGAAGGTATAGGATCTGTAGTATTAGACCTCATCCTACATGAATAAATAAGTACCGTATTTGCCGGCGTATAAGACGACTGGGCGTATAAGACGACCCCCTAACATTTCCACTCAAAATACAGAGTTTGTTATATACTCGCCGTATAAGACTACCCCCTCTTCCGCACACCTTCCACACACCAAATAAAAGGTAAAACAATATCAGATTTGATTTTAACATTTTGATTTATATTCAAATGCTTATGACATGCAGGAAAACTGTCACAAGGCTGTATGTAATCAAACATATACATAAAACAGTGCAAGTTTATTACCGGTAAACATACCGGTAATCCACTAAAGAAAAAA
>NW_006289813.1:3583814-3594146 GCF_000327345.1 Myotis davidii | reverse complement strand
AAAATCGCATAACAGCCGAGCATACACCCAGCAGCGCTGCTGATGCCTGAACGGTATGTGGAATGAAGTGGGCGGGCATCGGGAGGCCACTATGGCACGGGGCAAGCACTATGGGCAGTCTATCTGAAGTGTACCTGGCGTATAAGACGACCCCCCACTTGGAGGCATATTTTTCAGGGCCAAAAAATCGTCTTATACGCCGGCAAATACGGTAGATGAAAAATATAGATGCCTCATTAGAATATAAAAATTACATAATTCAACCATAGTTTAGTTCTCAGAAGATGCAGGATACAAAGAAAAAAGGCAATTATTGTGTCTAATGTACAGTGTGTAGCTAGAAGTAGTTCTGTAAGAATTTGTAAAATTAAGCAAATTCTTAAAAGGGAGACAAAATTCATCATGATGAAATAATTGGTGGGACTGGTAAATCAGTTATGAATTGTTGATCATTTTGATTTTCAGATGTTGGTCATTAATATTCTTAGTTGAAATTTAATAATGATTTTTCATGCCATTATTCCATGTGAGAATAATGATGTATACTGTATCTATTTTAAGTGATGTTTTTGTGATTGGTTTTATAGGGATTATTTTGTTTTTCAAAACTTTCACCTATTAATGGCAGGTCAGAGCTCATTGTAAATGGTGAGATTGGTCATGGTGTTGTGGTGAATTTGGTGGATCTTCATTGTAGGTGGTGAGATAGGCTGTGGCATTGTGATGGATTTGGTGGATCTCCTTTAGGTATAATAGTTTTTAAAATTTATTTGGGGAGAATGTTGGTGGGTTTTGGTTATACAATAGCTATGGCTACTGAGCAATATCCTGCAGTTTGAGTTTCTAATTAACTGTCATAGAAATGTTTCTTTCAGGGCTTTAATAGAGGTTATGGTAGTTTTATATGTCTTGAAAAATAATGAGGTAGAAATTGTTTTTAAGTTAATGGTTGGGAGATTGGGAGATTTATAATACTGAGATTCTGGGTTATTTTTAGTGAAGAGTCTATAGAGATTGCTGCATTATATAGTTATGGGATTTGACTGGTAGTAGTTAGTGGTTGAGTGTTGTTTATTGATGTTCTAGTATTCTGAAGATTATTCTTGGAAACAAAATAGAATCACATTAATTCAATGAGGAAAGAGAAAAATATAATTTAACTAGATCTTTTTGGTCAGAAATCAGGGTAAACATTTTTATTTGGAAGTGAGAAATGGATTTTGGTAGCACACTTTCTAGTCAAATTAAGTCTAACTCAGTAATAAATGATGCTAATTTTTGCTTTGCTGATAAATTCATGAATGGTGGGTGGTTGTAAAATATCTGAGAAGGTTTGAGAATATGAATAGGTTTGAAGATAATCAAACTTTCAATTTTGTTGATTTCAAATGCCAGAATAAACCCAAAAATAGCTGTGACAAGGGCTGTTAATTTTAAGTAATAGAACATCTATTACTATATGGCTTAAGCTGTTGGAATAATATTGTTGGGGATAAAAACTGGCGAAGATGCTCCCAATTAGAAGACAGTGAATGGAATTCATTAGGAGAGGGTTGTTTCATGAATTATAATTAAAGTAGAAAATTGAGGTTGTCCTAGGATTTTGAAGAAAATAATCTGGGTACGCTACATGGCTGTCAGGGAAGTGGCATTGCGAGTGACCAGTAGGGCTCAGGGGTTGGTGCTGGAGGCTTCCATAATTAAGTCTTTAGAGTAGTGAGCCTGCGGGGAAAGGTACTCCTGTAAATGCTAAATTTCCAATGATGAGTGAGGTTGTGGCAAAAGGTAATGTTTTAAATAGCCCGTGTTCATTTTTAAGGATATGAATAAAACCCGTAACATATAAACAGAAATGCTCTGAAAAATGCATGTGTACAGATGTGAAGAAATTCTAGATATGATTGATTAAGTCAATTAGGCTTAATAGTTACTGTAATTAAGCCTAATTGACTTGTGGTAGACAAAAACAATTTTTTAAACATCATTTTGTGTGTGCGCACAGATTGCTGTAAATAGTATGGTTATAGCTCTGAAGCAGAGCATTATTGTCTGAATAGTTTTATTATTTTCTATCAGAGGATAGAAACTGATAAATTTAGCAAGAAAGCATCTGTTATGACTATTCTACTTGAATGAAATAGGGCTGAGACAGGGATGGGGATCTCTATGGCGGAGGGAAGCAATGGGTAAAGGCCAAATTGGCCAATTTTCCAGTTGCAGCTAGAAGTCCAATTGATAAAAGATGAGTGTGATTGAGGCTGAGTATAAAATTTTGTTTTAAGTTTCATGAGCTTAAATTATATACTACCCAGACATGGAAGTGCTGGAACATACAGTAACTCTAGGTTTAATTTTTTACTAACGTCCATACTGTTTTTCACAGAACGTGGGCCCTCTTATCTCTAAAGTTGTGCTAGGCAGGGACTTCTGCCCTAGATCTCCGTCAGCTTCTTCCCATATTTGAGAGTCTAGGTCAGTGATGGCGAACCTTTTGAGCTTGGCGTGTCAGCGTTTTGAAAAACCCTAACTTAACTCTGGTGCCATGTCACATATAGAAATTTTTTGTTATTTGCAACCATAGTAAAACAAAGCCTTATATTTTTGATATTTATTTTATATATTTAAGTGCCATTTAACAAAGAAAAATCAACCAAAACAATGAGTTCGCGTGTCACCTCTGATACGCATGTCATAGGTTCGCCATCACTGGTCTAGGTAGACTCTCAAATATGGGGAGAAGCTGACTCTAGGTGAAAGTGTTCAGGATTTTGCTGACTCACACCTTTTCTAGCATTTATGATGGGTGGGTGCAAAGTTAGAAGCCGTGTCAAACTGTGGGCTGCATAAGATTTTTCTTCTACTACCATTTTTCAATATTGACAGCAGAACGTTATTCTGCTTCTCTTGTTTGTTTGCTGCTGGTGATTTTTGGGGGGGCTTTTCGTACTTTCTGTTTGTTTTGTGAGAGTGAGGGAAGAGAGATTCTATGTTGTTGTTTCATTCTATCATCCTGGAAATACTAGTATTTTCTTTCAGTTTTTGCTTAAAAGTATATTATCTTCTGCACAATATTAGTGATGGGACAAGTCATGAAAGAGACTTCAGCTGCAGGCTAAAATGTTTTAAAATTATTTGTGGGTTGTCACATTTTCCATACTTCATCAAGAGAGTAAACAGTTCGTTGTAATTACACTAACTCTCACTAAGGGCTGCTACAATTTCCTTTATTTGGCAATGGAAGCCCAGTTTTGTGGTTCTGAATACCTTTGCTTTCATGAATAATTCAATAAGGCAGTTACTAAAGATGAGTAGCTGTTCCTATGCAACTGGGAGTGAAATGATGGGAGCTTATTCAAGCTTTTCCAGCAGAGCTATGATATCGTTTGGCTAGATGAGACTTTGATAGTTATTTACACAAATCTCTGCTCTACATTTGGAAGAAGCTAAATAAAGCATTTCTTAGACTGTGGATGTAGGGTCAGCAGGCAAGGAAGATATCAGCATAGGAATCTCCTAGTGATTAGCTCCTAGTGATATTGGCCTTCAGTCTCAGGCTAATCCCAG
This sequence comes from Myotis davidii, assembly GCF_000327345.1. NCBI lineage: Eukaryota > Metazoa > Chordata > Mammalia > Chiroptera > Vespertilionidae > Myotis > Myotis davidii. The sequence continues at coordinate 3,590,582 of NW_006289813.1, read as the reverse complement.
AGGCAGCTTTCAGAGACCCCAGTGGGTCCCCCGGTCCCTACAAACAGCGAGTCCCTGCCCCTGGGAGCAGAGGCAGCTTCCAGAAGAGGAGGAGAATCCTACAGATCTTAGCCTCCCTGGGGCCAGGTGCAGAGCGTGGCTCAATCCCGGGCACTGTGTCCCGAGGGCAAATTTGCTGGGGGCTTCTGGGAACACTTCTTCCCCCATAGAAAGTGACACGCCACAGAAACAGGCCTCTGCTCTTTGCTGGCTGCTGTCTCTTCTGCATAAATCCTAGAACGACTGCTGTCATCTCGCATATGAAGGCGCCATGGTTACAGGGAACTGGGCAGAGGGAAAGACGGGGAGGAGCCCGCTCCTGCAGAAGCTGGGGGACAGGGGGCTCCACTCTGGAAAGTCCCTGCGTTTAGTGTTTAAGACACTTGTTTAGTTTTGTATACTTGCAGCTAAAGGCCTTCTGAGTAAAAGACGCTAAATGGAAATATAAGGACAGTGTAGTAAACTCTACTAAAGTGAAATGTACTCGCTTTGGGGTGTTAACATGTACTTCCTTTTCGAAAGGTACCTTGTATGGTAATAATCAATGGCAACTTTTTAAAAATGTCCTTACTTGGCAAAGTAAAAAGTTAGCCTCTCTCTATCAGCCTCCAAAGTAGTTGTGAAACTTCACTGGCCCGTGAAATGTGAAAGTCTGGAAGCCACTGCTATCACTTGAGAAAAACTCGTTCTTGGACCAGGATTCAGAATTGGTTTATAGCCCAGTTGCTCTCCTTTCTGGCAACTCTGAATGACAGACCAGTGACTCCAACTCCTGCCCTTCGCTGGCTTTCCTGTTTACAAAGAAGAAAAAGGAAAGAAAAGAGTCATTCACTAAGTTTTGACTTTTTGACTGAGATATCGACACAACATGGCTCATTCTGTTTTCCTCCCTCTCCCTGCCTCACTTACACCCCCCGCCCCAACACACACACACGAACACACACACATACTTTCTGTGAGGATGGATATACCCATCACCTATACTCACCTATTATTAACATTTGTGACATTTGTTTTATTGCTCACTCTCCACAACCCTCCTCCCCATTTAAAAAAAAAAAATCAGTCCTTTTGAAAGCTATTTGCAGAGATCATGGCACTTTCCTACAAAGAAAACTCTTAATTACACACTTTATTCCACAGTTGAGCCTGGTTACAATTAATTATTCATTACTAATGGTTGCAGCTGGAAATTTTGCAGCAGAGTTGGGGACTGCAGGGGGAATTCAAGAGTTCATTTACTGGGGGTAGCGTTTGACATGCTGATTGTAAAGGAAGTATGGATGGAGTCATTTGCAGCAAGAAGGCTGTTGTACCAAGCTGTCTTATGTGTCCAACGCTCAAAGCAGCCATGGTCCAGGGGCTGGAGAAGGAGCGTTGGCTACTTGTTTTTATAACACTCTTTTGAGCCCAAGAAGCACAGATCAGTGCTGGATGGTCCTCTCCTGGAATGTGATTTGCAACAGAGAAACCAGACAGTCACTGGTGCTGGGAGAACTGTTTTCTCTTAAAGCCAGGTCTTTAGCAGTCCTGTCGGGCTTGACTTGCCAGTGGGCAAGTGTCTCAATCACTCTCAGCTTCAGTCCCCTCTTCCATCTTATATAATAAAGAGCTAATATGCAAATGGTCATCACACCCTTGTGCCCTCGTGCCCTCACACCCTCACGTCAGGGCCGGGGGACCTGAGGCCGCGCCCCCTGCCCCGGCACCAGGCTGGGGAACCTGAGGCTGCACCGGGGAACCTGAGGCTGCACCCCCCCGCCCGGCAGGGCTTGACGGGGGACCTGAGACTGCGCCTTCTGCCCCGTGGGGCTTGACGGGGTGGGGTTGGCTGAGTCTGGGTCTTGCATGATTTCGAGTTGTGCGCAGGTGGGCGGGGACTTGACTCTGGGTCCTGCAGCACACCCCAGACTCTGACAGGAGGAGGATTTTCATATACATTTTACTAATTTTCTTTCATCTCTGACACTTCTATTATAGAGAAAGGGCAAATAGCAATATTAAAATATTTCCTCTAATTAATGCCTTTTTAATGTGCACAAATTTCGTGCACTGGGCCACTAGTAGAATCAATAAAAATGATAATAAGATAATGGACAGAAAGTGCTTACTAGACTGCTTGGAATAGAGTACAAAATAGGAATATACCACATTAACTGGAATATACAATCTTTACTACTTTCCCCAAGTTTGGTGACAGTATTAGAGCAAACTCAGTTTCATATGAAAATATAAACAATTTGTGAAGAGTAGAAGAGTCATTTTTTTAAAAAAAAGACTTTATCTTGAAATGTATCTTTAAAAGATATCTGCTTAAATAATCCACGGAGGAGGAAAATATATATGGAAACAAGATTGGCCATGAGTCAATAATTGGTAAAGTTGGATGAAGAGGAGGAGAAGTCATTAAATGATTCTTTCAACTTTTGCACATGTTTGAAAATTTCCAAAATAAATAAAAACAAAAATGAAAAAGTTTATCATTTACTGCCTAAAGCAAAGGACATTGAATTAATGTACTTATATAGGGTGGGGCAAAAGAAAGTTTACAGTTGTTTAAATGAAAAGTAATACAACAATGAATAAATAGTAAAACAAGAATAAACTTTGTGTTTTGTGTACTCACAACTGTACACCTACTTTTGCCTCACACTATATTTTCAACAGTGTAGGAAATCATTTCTCAGCATCCCTCACTCTTATAAAAAACATTGCACCAAACAAGATAATCCTTTGTCTTCTCCATTAGAACTCCCTGAAGGAACCCCACCTGTCTTATCAGGGCATTTCTCCTAGTCAATTATCAGGAATTAATTATTATAAAGTTGACCAAATAATCAATCTGGTTAGACTAGTTGGGGAAAGACAATGTAAACACCTTTAACGTGACGTTTTCTTCTTGATTCAGAGTGACAGTGGACTCCAAGAATGTCCCCAACCATAGCTGTCATTACTAATTTTGGGAAACAATAATTCCTGACCACCCAAGGAGACTTTTTGAAGCTATTTAGAGAAAGAGGGCATGAACTTAAAATGATTTGGTTCTTTCTGGGAGTGGGGATGGCGGAGATATATATAAATTATGATTTTTAAGGCACATTCCAATAAAAATTTTGGGGAAAGATTTTTTGATTTGTGTCTTGATATATGTTTTATTTTAAAAAACCATAGTGAAGCCCTAGCCAATTTTTCTCAGTGGTTAGAGCATTGACCTTGGACTGAAGGGACTCGGGTTCCATTCTGGTCAAGAGCATGTATCACAGTTGTAGGCTCAATCCCAGTCCTGGTAGGAGCACATATAGGAAGCAACCAATAAATATATCTCTCTCACATCCATGTTTCTTTTTTTCTGTCTCCCTCCATCTCTTCCACTCTCTCTAAAAATCAATGGAAAAAAATATCCTTAGGTGAAGATTAACAACAACAACAGCAAAATTGGTGAAAATCACACTTCAGAGTTAGATAAATAAGGGAGTAAAAAAAGATGTGCTACAGAAATCGAACACATAGGAAGTTATGCAGCTAAGTGAAAAAAGTGAAGGGAGTAAACAAAACTCATAGACACAGACGAAAGTATAGTGATTACCAGAGGGAAAGGGGAGTTGGGCAATGGAGATGGAAGGAGACTTGACTTGGGGTGGTGAACACACAATACAATATACAGATAATGTATTATAGAATTGTACACCTGAAACATACAATTTTATTAACCAACTAGAGGCCCAGTGCATAACATTCATGCACTGGGGCGGGGCGGGGGTGGGGGGATTGTCCCTCAGCCCTGTCTGCGCCCTCTAGCAGTCCGAGACTCCTCGGGGGATGTCTGCCTGCTGGCTTGGGCCCACTCCCTGCTGTCAGGTGGACATCCCCTGAGAGATACTTAGCACTGCCACGGAGGTGGGAGAGGCTCCTGCCATCACTGCTGTCCTCACCAGCCATGAGCCCTGCTTCTGGCTGAGCAGTGCTCCCCCTGTGGGACAGCACTGACCACCAGGGAGCAGCTCCTGCATTGAGCATCTTCCCTCTGGTAGTCAGTGCACATCATAGCAACCAGTTATTCTGCCTTTCAGTTGATTTGCATATTAGCCTTTTATTATATAGGATGTCACCCCAGTGAATTCAATAGAAAAATTATTTTTAAAAAAAGAAAGGAAGAACGAACGAAAGAAAGAAGTGGGACACATAATTGTATAAATCTGGGCACATCAATATGGCTGCCAGGCCTCAGTGGTAAGGTAGCCGAGCTCCTGGCCCAGACCACTCAGCAGCAGCCTCATTAACGTCTTTGATGGACCTGGATTAATTAGCCCCGCTGGAAAGAACATGTTTACTCCAGAGATTCCAGGACAGAGAATCCTGTAAGAACAGCTCTTTACCCATGTCTGGGGCCTGGAGAAGTGGTTTGGCTTCCTGGATGTCAGGCTCCTCATCCTGAGAGGTCAGCGCTCTTTCTTCTCCTAACAGATAACAGGCCACTTAGGTCCAGGCTCTGGCTAATTTTAGAACTGGAAATAGAAAACCATGCAGTGAAATGTTAATATGATGTAAATTTTAAGTTGGGTTATAAAGTAATGCCAATCATTTTTAGATAGAACATTGTACACAAATGAGTGAACTCCATCAAAGTTGTCACTTACTCAAAGCATATTTGGAGTTTCTTTTGTAGTATCACTTGGGAGTCAATTGTAAGACACTTGTAGCCAAATGATTATAAGCAATTTACTCACCAGATTTTGTTTTAAGACTTTCACAAAAATCAAACCCACCCGATACTGGAAGATAAACAAGCAACGTAAAACATGTTTTGAATGACAACTTTACTCTTAGAATGAGTACAGAGAGAACTCCAGTGCTAACATTTTGAGAGTTAAGTTCTAACATATTGATTTAAAACACCAGACATAAGAGATAGTTGGTGCCTATAGTTTTTGCAACTAAGATTAAATATGGGACAAAATAAAATAGTGGGTCCCCTATACTTCCTCCAGCAGGAGCGCCCACATTGGTGGGGACTTGGATCCTGAGTCAGTACATAATGACATCTCCCTGGCTCAACAAATACTTTCTCTTTTTAAACTCAAAATAAAATACTTAATTTCTCAATTTTGCCTTTTATGTTCTAAAGTTTAAGACTATGAATCAAATGATTTTTATTGCAATTAGTTTAGCCATGATAACAGTGTTTGCTACTCACTTTAATTCAAATTCATATTATATTTTAGCTACTTCTGTGGGTATTGTTACAGAATACCACAGAATATCAAATAATTCTCTTTATTGTCTAGATTCCTAGAATTCCCAGATATTGCTATTTTTTTGAAGTTGGAATGTGATCAACCTTTGCCTTTATATTTATATAAATACATAGTATCAGTATACTTTTATTCTAACAATAATACACCCAACAAACAGGAACTAATTATCTATTAATTTTAATCAGATTAATTTGAATGATTGAAATAAAATATCAAAATTAATTATATTGAAGATTTTTAGCGGTATGCTTTTTGATTGCCTTTGAACCACAAAAGCAATTTTTTGGTGTATATAAGCTTTGGTTTTCCTTCTCTTCAGCCCCTTGAGTGACCTGGCTTGGGGAGAAGTTGGGGCAAAGGGGCAGAGGGACATGAGGTCCATCTTGCCAGGCTGAGCCAGGCCAGCGCAGCTGCTGGCCTGGGCACAAGCGTGGGCGGCCACCTGTGGCTCCCAGCACAGCTGTTTGGTAGAGAGCCAGCCAAAGCCCCGTCGGTGGGGTGGAGGCAGGTGGCCAGTTGGGCGGCCAATACATTCTGGCATGAGCTGAAAGAACACCTGGTTCCACTCTGTGGACCCACCACAGAAGGTCAAAGAATGTGCCTGCTGGCAGCAACCTAATGGCCCAAGTTTTCAAGCCTCAATGGTCCTGCTCTAACTGAAACAGAGAAAAACCCACCTTTCTTTCTCAAAATTTACCCCAAAGCCAACACGGGAATCATCCAGCTCCAGTTGTGTTGAAATAGGTCAGTGAGGCCACCTGGCATGTCTGGAAATGGTGGGGTGTGTGTGTGTGGGGGGCGGGGGAGCAGTTGTGGCTGTCAAGCAGGAACAGGCTCTGTGATTCAAAGCTGGACGTTTCAGGAGGCAAGAGCCTTCGTGTTGTGTTTGGCTGCTAACTGCCACCGCAGACACGATCCTCCTCCACTGTCTCTGATCTTCCTGCTCCTTCTCTTCCCGTGAACTCTAACTACATGCTTGGGAACCACTGTGGGCCTCCACTAGTCATTTTGTCACTGGACATAGAAACTTTCATAGTGAACACCACCACCTACCGAGACAGGAGACCGAAGTTCTCCCTTTCCCTGACCCCTGAGGTCCCTCCCAAGGCCTTGGGCCCACTGCTTCCCAGGAAGAAGGACCCCATTTCCTCTGGCCTGGGGAGTCAGTGTCTCTCTGGTGGAGGAGCATCCTTCTTAACTTCCCTGTCCCAGATGCAGACCAGGCAGCTCCCTTCGGAGTGCCAAAGAGGTGACGTCCCCCTCCTGGTTCTGTGGCCTTAGGCAGCTTAGCCCCTATGAGCCTCAGTTTGGGCACCTGCAAATGGGGATTAATAGCATTGTCCCCACAGTTTTGTTGCCACCCATTCAATGAGAGAGCATATATTAAGTACCTAGCACAGGGCTTTGCACAACCAGCACTCAGTAAATATTGGTTGTATGAATGAATGACCATAGCTGATGCCACTCGTAGACA
>NW_006289813.1:3580805-3583769 GCF_000327345.1 Myotis davidii | reverse complement strand
GCTACACTTGCTTGGGATTTTAGGGGCCTCATCTCACAATGACTGCTTACAACTGCCCTTGCTGAGAGACAGGAATCAGGCCCCTCCAAGACTTTCATTGGCCTGGAGCTAGTAGAAGCCACCCCCTGCTGAGACATTGACCAGAGGAAGGCATTTGACTTCTGGGAGGTCTGGAGCTGGTGGGTTAACTTGCTCCTTCTCATGTGCAACTTCTCTGTAAGGCAAGGAAGGCATCCAAGTCAAGATCCAAGAAGAGACCTCTTCTTTCTTTCTCCTCTTTCTCTCTCTTTAATTTTAGAGAGAATAAGGGAGAGAGGGGGCGGGGGTGAGGTGGGGGCAGGGCAGAGAAAGGCACATTGATTGGCTGTTCCACTTATTTATGATTCACTGGTGATTCTTGTATGTGTCCTGACTGGGGATCGAACACTCAACCTTGGCATATCGGGGGTGACACTCTAATTGACTGAGCCACCCGGCCAGGGCCAAGAAGAGACTTGTTGATTGAACGTCACAAGCCTTAAGGTCTTGGGCAGTGGAATCTGACTGGTTATGAAGTTCTATTACCTGGGGAGCTTGTTCCTGCCTGGTGCTCCCAGGCCTTTGTGTAACTACAGTGTCGTTCCAGTGAACACAGGATGCTGCTGTGGACATGAGCTGTCATCACCTATGCAGCTCAAGGTTTCCAGTGGGCTAAGGAGAGCCATCCACCAAAAGACAATACAAGCCTAATCTTGGTTCCCTCTGAGAGTGAAGCCAGTTCCCAAACCTGTTCCATTTCTGGCCTCAGGTACTATCTATCTGGGGGTAAAACGAGGGGCAGGGAATGCCAGAAATAACCCCCTCAGAAAGAGATGGGAGAAAAGACCATTTTCCTTTAAGTCCTAGCTTGAGGTTTTCAAGTCTGAGGCATAAAACCATTGTGAAACAGCTGTTCTTTAAAAAAACAAACAAAAAACCAACCTATGTTAGTTTATTCCACACATTCTAATCATACATACTAATGAGACAGAATTCCAAACACAGCTTCTCCGTCACTTTTTTATTCCATGGCTGACCTTTTCTCTTTCCTGTGACCACTTACTTAGAATCTTCTAGTCCTTGTGGGCTGTGACCATTGTTTTTCCTTTTTGAATTACACTTTTCCCCTTCTTTTAAAAGTAATGGAAGTTCGCCCTAGACAGTTTGGCTCTGTGATTAGATTAGAGTGTCAGCCCTTTCACAGAAGGGTCCTGGGTTTGATTCCTGGTCAAGAGCACATACCTCAGTTGCAGGTTCTGATCCCAGCCCTAGCCAGAGAGCATGCAGGAGGAAGCCAATCAATGTGTCTCTCTCACATCCATGTTTCTGTCTCTCTCTTCCCCTTCTCACTCCTTTCCAGTCTCTCTAGAAAAATCAATGGGAAAAATATCCTCGGGTGAGGATTAAAAAATAAAGTAATGAATCTTATCCTTGTCAAATAAATTCACACATTTTTTCTTGCCAAGATCAATACCCAACTTACTTTCTAATTTCCTTGAAAAAAAAGTCACCTGGCCTTTTGGAGCATAAAGTCTTAAGGGATGATCTTAGTGCTCTCCAGAGAGTGGCAGACCTCCAGGGAGGGAGGTAGATTGTTGTGGGGTCAGTGCCCTAAGCAGGATAGTGTCCTTTGGTCATTTCAAAGAGGTGGGGGGGAGGGAGGATAAAACATTTAATTGAAAACCACTGTAGGTGAAAAGATAGACTCAAATCTGAGGAATCTAAGCTAAGGCAGGCCTTGTTTCTTGCTATTCCCCCTCCCCACCCCTAGCAGAACTACTCTTTGAAAATGCAGTGGGAAGTTAAAACGGTGGGTCCCAGGGTCTTCTCATTAATTGAACTTTCACAAAACTTCAGCCACTTTTGGCTTCCAGGATGACTTTGGGGAAATACTCCCCAAGATGACCTAATCATCTCACCTGATTTCTTCTGATGTGTAAGATTGAATGTGTATGTATGAGGCTTGGGGGTAAAAGGATTAAAGCGCCACCATGCTCAGGTTTTCCACATCTTCTTATGTAATCGATGGAGCTGTCGTTATGAAAGGACTCAAATAGCTAAGCAGCATATTGGCTGCTGAGTTTCCTTTGCATAAGACAGTGAGCCCAGCTCAGCAAAGACTGCATATCTGAAGGTGGGAAAGCATACCTCTCATGCTTCTATGTTCCCACGTTGACTATTAGTAGAAATCTTCAAGTATGCATTCTTCTGTTTGGCATTCATTTTTTATTTACATGGAAGGCAAAAAGGAGGGGGCAAAAGAGTTGTAATCCAAGTGACTAAAGGTATGTGACTGTGGCCAATCTGGACTTCTCTAGTCTTAGAATAGCTGATTGATGGCATATGAGGATATAGCCCTGCCAAAAATATCCAAAGCCCTTGCATTTAGATATTACTGAAATACAAACAGGTACAGCCTAGCCAGCATGGCTCAGTGGTTGAGCATCAACGTATGAACCAGGAGGTCATGGTTCAATTCCCAGTCAGGGCATGTGCCCGGGTTGTGGGCTCAATCCTCAGTGTGGGGCTTGCAGGAGGCAGCCAATCAATGATGCTCTCTCATCATTGATGTTTCTATCTCCCTCTCCCTTCCTATCTAAAATTAATAATAATAATAAATAGGTACAATCTCTGGGGAAGGTGACAAGGATTCAATAAATTAACTCAATCCTGGATACTACCTGGAAAACTAGGATAATGTAGCTGTGGTATTCCAAGGGATAGCTCCTGCAAGTTTAATACCAGCTGTTCAAGAAATTGCCCTAACTGGTTTGGCTCAGTGGATAGAGTGTCAGCCTGAAGGGTCCCAGGTTCGATTCCGGTCAAGGGCATGTACCTTGGCTGCGGGCACATCCCCGGTAGGGGGTGTGCAGGAGGCAGCTGATCGATGTTTCTCTGTCTTTGATGTTTCTAACTCTCTATCCCTCTCCCTTCCTCTCTGTAAAA
>NW_006289813.1:3571605-3580792 GCF_000327345.1 Myotis davidii | reverse complement strand
ATATATAGAAAGAAATAGACAACTTCCATTGGAATCATTCTTACAAGCTGAATTTTTATTTTTACTAAATTATCTATGTTAATAAAAAATCTGTGCCTGGTGTGGAATTTCACTCCATCAAGTGTTACAATGACTTTTCATTTTCATTACAAGCAGGAGAATGAATGAAGGACAAGTGTTAGGAAACATGGCAATAAATTAGAATATAATTTACAAAAGCAAAAAAAAAATAAGTAACAGTGTACCACATTAATACTGAGTACAAAATAATAAGCAACAACTAATCACAATAATACAAAGGTAATTTCATTCTGTATTATTAAGGATACCTATGTGACATTCACTCAAATAAAAGATTCCTAATGAAATGAACTGATCAGGGAGTCATATGTGTTTCAAGGGGTTTAATCAGTTGGGGATATTTCCCTTTCAGTTTTGAGTAGGCTTTTCTGCCAGTGGCAGATACTGCTCTCAGCCATGGGGTACCAGCTTCTTTGGGGTTTCCTAAGTAGTCTATAGAGCTCACTATTTTTGGAGGGCCTGCCATGGGGGCTCAGCCTCCACTGATGATCCTGCTGTTACTATTTAGGAAAAGAGCGTATGTAGCCACGCAGTTGACTACAGAGCAGCAGCGGTATTGTGGTGTGCTGTGGAATGTGACATTTTTCCTCACTCGGATTTAAATTCAGGGCCTATCTGAAATGTTTAGTCCTATTACGTTCTGTGCTTGGTTTCTTCTGAGAAGGTGACCTGATGCTGGCCCTGGGAGCCCCCTGGTGCTGTGCACACCCCAGAGGGCACTGGCTGCCCTCCTCTTCCACAACCAGTCAGGGGTGCCTGGTGCCCGGGAGGATGGCCCTCGAAATATTCATTTCCAAGTGAGGTAAAAAAAAAAAAAATAGCCCTTAATCAATAATGTAAGAAATCTGTTTAAATAAACATATGAGCTGATATTTATGTTGGAGAAAAGCAGATCTTGATGGCAAACCTGTGCCTAAAATGCCACAGAAACCACTCATCTTTTGTTTATTTCACCAGATTAGCACCAAGTTAACTGCTCTTTGCAAAGCACCATGGGAATTCAGTGCTGGGGCCCCTGGCCCTCCCTTTGCTGAATGGCTAAGACGGCACCTGGGCAGTATTCTGAGGCAGCATGGACAGGGGGCCCTGACAGCAACTCTCAAGTATTGTCAACAGCTCTCCCTGGAAAGCGCAGGGACATGAGCTGTGGGGTTGAGAAAGCAGGTGACGAGAGACAAATGAGCACGACTGAGTGTGCAGAACCCCATCCCATGCTGACTCTTCACAGCACAACTGAAATCTAGGTTGGTTTTTGGAGTCTGTGAGTTTCTCCTCCTTTCTGAAAGCACCTAATCACCCCCATCAAGTCATGGTCTAGGTCATACACCTGACGTGGAGTCTCAGAGCATAGTGATGGATGTAAGTCGGATATGCTCTTCAACTGCAAGTAGTATCTTTACAGAGTAGCCGTTTGGCTGGAGTGTGAGGTGTCGGTGTAACATGGTGGACACATGTGTAGGACACAGAGCACATTCAACGGAACCTGCTGCAAGCTACAAGTGTTCAAGTACAAAATATTCATATAAACAAGTACCCTCTTTTTCTTTTTTCTTTCTTTCTTTCTTTTTAAATTTCACTGTTATGGGTTTTGATGAGCATGATGTGAAACTTGTGGATAGGGAATGTGCGAGCTAGTCAATTTAAATTAGGTGGATTTGATTCTAGAATTTGACCTGCTCAAGAAACTGGGTTTCACATTTAGTTGCTGTTCAGAATAACCATAAAAAATATAAAATACTTGGTTGAGTGACTATTAAAATTAGGCTTTGTGATCTCTAGTCTTCATGAGTTTTTCTTCTTTGGTTGTTATCCCTTGCCTACTTTAAAACTCAGAGAAATAGCACGTTTACGTGCAAGCACACTCATCTACCCACACACTCAAAAGCGCACACACACACACACACACACACACACACACACACACTTGCTCCCATATAAATAAATGCCCTTCTGCCATATCAAAGAAGGGACATCTGGAACCCATCGTAACTGTCAGCAAAAGGGTCTGCCTGGTTGTTACTGAGCCAGTCTATCTATTTTGCCTGGTATCGTCTCAGTAAGCTTAGTGTAGGTGCAGCCACCCAGTGGGGCAGAAGCCATTCTGTGGCTGTAAACACGAGTGAGTTGGAGTAACTCCTATTAAGAGCTGAGGCATCCCTGGGTGATGGCAGCACAGGACCTGGTACTTGGGTCTCTACCATACCCCAGGTCTGGCTTCTGCATGACATTGAAATGTTTTTCTCTTAAAGTGTTAATGCGAATCTCAGCTTCACTTGCACAATGGCAGGCGGGCCACAGTCTTTTAGCACTGAATTTATAGAGCTGCACAGCTGCAGTAACTGAGGCACTGCTTTCAACTAAGTCCTTCACTGTCGTTCGGTTTAATGTAGTTTTATATATGGCTCACAGCAGTGTTCAGAACAGGGGGATTATTCCTAAGGAAATTAAGTAGAAGAAAGAAAAAAAAATCATACAAACTTTCATTAGTCTTGATTTATAATTGCTCCTTAAATTACAGGTTAAAGCCCAGTTTAGAATTTAAATGGTGGTGCTGTTGTAGTGAGATAAAGTATAGTAAATATTTTTTTAAGCTATGATTTAAGATTTCTGAATCTTCTTTACTTCCATAGTTGACCAAATCATACCAGCTACATTTTAAACAGTTTTAAATACAAATGGATTCAGTGTCATTGCTAAGTCTATAATAAAAATTATCTTAATGGTCCAAGGAGGTAAACAGGCTATTGGATTTACTCGAAAGAACACAAACGTTCCACAGTAAGCAAGTCTCCCTGTGTTGTTTGGATCTCTCCAATCTGGCATTCCCTCCTAAAACTGTGTCCAGCACTTTGGATCAATAAATCCTACTTCACAGAAGTTAAAATAATATTGAAATCCTGTCAGCTAGGGCTGACCAGTGGTTACGTTTTCCACAGGGTAATGCATCTGCAAGGACATCAATCCTCTTCCTCCGGGTGGCTCTCTGTGATGGACACGTTTCCAGGATGAAATGACAAGGCTCTCTCTCCGGCTTTCCGTGGGTCACTGTCCTTGGCAGGTCTTACAACATATCTGTCTGAAGTATGCTCGATTGCAGAACTGGAACTTGTACACCAGCGGGCAGTAAGCCACTTTGCTCACATCTTTGCACTCTAACGAATGGGGCAGAAAATGGAAAACAATTAGAGGCACATAAACAAGGACATAAACAAGCCAATGAGCCCGGATGCTGGGCAAGGCCCTCCCCTTGTGCCAATCCACCTTGGCTTTCGCATGCATGTGGTTTTTGTTTTTATTTTTAAGCATACCCTGTCTGGGACAGCCTACCAGAAACATTCTTTTGATATATTTTAACACAAATTTTTAAAAAAATGTGCAAGGCTTTTCTCCCAGACTTTTATAAGTATGGTGCATGCCCACTGTGTCTTGAAAGAATTACCATTTGTTTGGATAAGTGATCACTTTAGACAGCTTCGAAACATGAGTCATTTTTCTTACAGCGCTTTTATTGCTTCTTTCTCAAGGGTTATTTTATTCACAGTGCAAGGTTATCCAAAATCAAACATGAGTTGCATTGTTTGATACCAAAGTACACATGTCTCAAGAGAACCTCTGCATCTGTGAGGCATGGGGCTGGGCCCGGGTGAATGAAAAGGATTGCTGACAGTGGCCTAGATTCAGCAACTACACTAGACAAAGAGGGAAACTTTGAGGGGTTGGCCTCAAATGGCAGCAGTCTGTGGGTTATGGAAACATGTAGAAATGTCTTTTTTTAATTTGGAAGTGAGACATGGCCTTCTTTTTTCCTATGTGTATTTTCTCCTCGGTGCTAGAATTGCCACAGCTGCAGCCTGCACTTCTTGCAGCCAGAAGGTGAATAAATGATTCTTTCTCCATCTCCCCTTGAGGCTGGTTGCAGAGGATGGGGCTGAGAGCCACCCCATACACACACACACACACACACACACACACACACACACATATAACCCCACTGCTACGAATAATGATATTCCTCTCCAGTCCTCTGGTCACTTTTATCTGGGGATTTTAAAATACTTTGTAAACCTAGTAATTAAATTTCCATATGCCTCCCAGAATCAAAGTTCCACCCTCATTTTTCCAGGTGGTTACACTGAAGCATCCTGGGTAAATTGTTGAAGGTAATTAGAATCAGGCAGAACACTGGGTCAGGTTTAGTGGAACAGAAGAGTGACTGGTTGTTGTTGTTTGCTTGGTTTTTTCCTGGCTTCAGAAATTCTCTCAAGTTCTAAGAGATCATGTCTATGGTGCAGAGCCATGTGATAAGCATGGAAAATTAAATGCAAAGGAATGGGCAAGTTTACAGTTGTTATTATTGAAAACCAGGTAACAATCGTGTTGATCACACTTTCAAGGTTCTTTCAGTGAAAGACTTAACATTGTAAACTGTAAGCCCCAACCCTCTGGAAATATAAGCTCTGCTACCACTGAACTCATACTCAAGATTCGATTTACAGAGAGAATACCAGCGAGAAATTCGAATTAAAACTTTCCACCATAGGATTCTCAATAAATTTAAGTTTTGGCTGAAAGCAGGTAGCAGAGACAGAAAAACTTTCTGTAAACTTTGCACTAAAATAGACAATTCAGTCAATATTTGGTCTATTGAGTTTGAATTTGAGGTGAAAAGATCCCCATGTATTTTAATTTGGAGGTCACTTGTTATTTCAGTGGGTTTTTTTTTTCTTTTCCTCTCTGTCATGACCTTTCAAAAGTACCCAAAGAAAGTTTAGACTAAGAATATTTTTTGTGGAAAAAAAGTTGTATCAGTGTAACCACGAGGAGCATATTGTCAAGGTAATGCAGTTATTAGAGTGGTGAGAAACGCTGGCACAATTTCCCTCATCTTTAGTTCCAAGTCACCACCCTCGTGGGCAGCCCGCCTGGGAGACTACTGCGCTCACTCTCTGCAATAGGGCTTCGTGAGCTGCTCAAAGTACCAAATACACTTTAGCATTGGCCTTCTTTGCCAAAATATAAAAATGATTTAGTTGATAATCAGATAGAAGAAGACTGGTTGTTTTAATAGTACAAGGAAATAAAATTAGAAGCCAGACTGCCTGGGTTTAATCCTAGTTTTATCATTTACTAACTTTATGGCTCTGAACAAACCACTTAACCTCTCTGTGCCCGAGTTTCCTCATTGTAAACAGGGGTGACAAGAGTGCCCACCCCCATCTGTAACAGGTAGAACCTGTGCTATCACCTAGTGCATGGAAAGCCCTCAGTAAGTGGTGAACAATGAATTACTGTTACTGTGACCACTGTTAGCTATTATCTCTTACTACCTGATGACTGTGAGTTGCGCTCAATGAGAATGCAACATTTAGATTGCTACTGAGAAGATGCTGTTCTACAGGTACACATCAGTTTTCAGACCAAACAAAGAAGAATATTTCCTGGGAATTATACAACTTTATTGGGAGATTCATTACTCCATTTTTGGAAGAGTTGCTGCACAAGAAACTCCACAGATTTTTTTCTTTTAGATTTAGACTTTGGAATCTGATTCAATAATCTATGCTAATTGACCATACCTTCGCTATGCTAACCAGCCAATCAGGAGAGTATGCAAATTAACCTAACAAAGATGGCAGTTAATTTGCATACATAGGCTCCAAGCGGTGGAGCGAGGCCTGACAGCTCCGAGGCCGGCTCTGGCCAGAGCCCTGGTCAGAGCGAAGGCCTGGGTCCCAGGTACCGGAGGAAAACCGGTGCCAGCAGCCAGGGGAAAGGAAGGCCTATTGCATGAATCTCTTCGTGCAACAGGCCTCTAGTAGATAATACATGACCAGCCAGTGTGGCTCAGCAGTTGAGTGCTGACCCATGAACTAAGAGGTTGATGGTTCAATTTCTAGTCAGGGCACATGAATGGGGTGCAGGCCTAATCCCCAGTAGGGGTTGTGCAGGAGGCAGTCGATGGGTGTTTCTCTCGCATTGATGTTTCTATCTTTCTGTCCCTTTCCCTTCCTCTCTCTAAAAGTCAACTTAAAAAACATATAAAAACAAAAATAGATACAGAGTCAAAGAAGCATCGAACAGACTGTCAAATTACAGTGGGAAGGCAAGGGAGGGTTGTTGGGGGGGTGGGTAAGAGATCAACCAAAGGACTTGTATGCATGCATATAAGCATAACCAATGGATGCAAGACACTTTGGGGTGGGGGGGGAAGAGAGGGGCGGGCAGTGCCAGGGTTAGGGGATGCCGGGGGGAGGTCAATGGGGAAAAAAAGGAGACATATGTACTACTTTTTGTAATACTTTAAACAATAAAATAAAATTTAAACATAAACAAAAATAAAACACATCAAGCTAAAAAAATAATAATAAATAATGAGTATAATAAAATATTCATAAATAGTTTTCCCTCCAACTATTCCTCCATCCATTCATTAGGACCCTTGCAAATATAGATTCTGGGGAATTTGGTGTTTAGGTGGGTGCTGGGAACGAGAAGGCAGCTTGGGCATGCAGAGGCCCAGAGTCTTTTAGGCCAGGAGCAGCGTCTAGCCTAGGGGTAGACTAGAGGCCAGCGGCCAGCGTGTCTCTCTCTGACCTTCCCAATACCTCTGTTCGTTGGTTCCCAACTAATTTGATTGTGATTAACTTGACTGAAAGCAGGATGTCAATTGGATCCTGGGGGCAGGATCAAGCTTAGGGAGATTGGAATTACTCGTGAGTACCCAGGACCTGCCTGCACCAGCAGCACAAAACCATGAGGAGCAGCAGATCTGGGGTCAGGTAGGCCTGGGCGTGAATTCCAACACTGCCTCCTCCCAGCGGATTGGTTGTCCTAGGTTAGTGGTCAGCAAACCATGGCTCGCGAACCACATGCAGTTCTTTGGCCCCTTGAGTGTGGCTCTTCCACAAAATACCACCTGTGGGAGCGCACGAACAGTACAAAGTTGACTTAAAACTTTAAGTAAACTTTATTAAGTTAATTTTAGGGAACATTGTGGAATGAAAGAAGATGTAGTGTCGAGGATTGAGAAAGGTATGTTGAGATGGTTTGGACATATAGAGAGGATGAACGAAAGGAGGTAGACGAAACAAGTATACAAGACAAGTGTGGATGGGAGAGTTGGAAGGGGTCGACCTCAGTGAACGTACCTTAATCAGATTGAGGACGTTTTTAGCAAAGGCCAGCTTAGGAGTGCCCTAATTAAGTTAATAACAATGTACCTACCTATATAGTTTAAGTTTAAAAAATTTGGCTCTCAAAAGAAATTTCAATCGTTGTACTGTTGATATTTGGCTCTGTTGACTAATGAGTTTGCCGACCACTGCCCTAGGCCAAGTTACTTTACCTCTCTAAACCTCAGTCTGTTCATCTGTGAAACGGAGACAGCCATAAGACCTGCTCACCAGAAGTTGTGGGGCTTATGTGAGATAATACTTCTAAAGCACGGGCCGTGGTGCTTAACACAGAGGAAGCACTCAGCTTACTGGCTCCTGTTATGATTGCCACGGACACATCTGCCTGTGAAACAACCACCTTGTATTAATTCTCTGGGATCTACCTCAAAATGTGCTCAGGCTCTGAGAAAGGGTTACACATTAGCACACATGAGCAAATGAATGCAAAGATATTTAACAGAGAGCAGGTAAGTTATGATAGGTGGGGTGGGGTGGGGGCGAGCCGGGGAGGATCCAGGGTTGGGGACTGCCAGCACTCGGACCATGGGCCTGGATGAGATGCTGAAATGGCGGCTCCTGGGCTGTAGAAGGACGCTCAGCCTCAGTGGAGTGTAGGGGGTTCCCACAAAGGAGGGAGTGCAAGAACCATCACGCTCCCATTTTTTGGTTTTGCCTTTTAGAGACTACCCAACTGGAAGAATCAGTCTTTGGATTGATGAAAACCTATTCACCGAAACTCAACTATTAACTGGTCTTTTATTCTCTTGGCCTTTTCATTCCACAAGAGCTTAACCTAGTAATAATAACATTAAAAATAATTTGCCAAATGCCTCCTATGTGCCAAGCACTGCCTTAGTCCTTTTAAATATATAGAACATCAGCTTTGCACAGATGGAAAAACTGAAGCTCAAAATGGTTAAGAAACTCATGCTGGGTCTCACAGCTAGTTGGTCTAAGAACTGGGACCAGAATTCAGGCTTGTCTGATTCCCTTGGCTGATACCACTGATGATAAGTCAACCTTTGGGTACACTCTCAGGAGGTTTGCTCTGCCACCTTAGAGAAGGAGAAATGTTTTTGAAAGAGGGTTCTAGGTCACAGGCATTCAGAATAGCCCAATACTTCTCTTCAGCTATTCCTTTTTCTCTAACTGTTATAAAATTATGTGAGTGAAAGGTGATTTTAGACACACCAAGACGTTTTAAGGCTCCATTATTACAGAAAGCTAAATGTAATCTTAACAATATTAGTATCAGTTTTAAATGATATGGGTACACTCAGCCCATCTGTCACTTTCCGAGCTTAGTGAGAGGATTGATTTGTTGAGCACTTGGTATAACTCATTAACATTTGCTGATGTAGTTGAGAGGCCTTAATTATAAAACTTATCATTTACTAGTGTGTCACATCCTCAAAGACCACTGAAAACATGAAATTGTCATTTTACTCCCACCCTTGAGCCAAACACAGATTACAATGGTGCTAACACCATTCTGGAAGAGTTGTGCACAAATTAAATCACATTTTCCCACTGACCTCAAAACAACAACAGGAAAGTTCTGCTTTAATTTCTAATTGATCTTCAGTTGGCATTGATTTCTAGCTAATATCTAAAAAGTAAAAGTCTCTCTATACCCAAGTAATACATAATCCTATCTAATAAAAGAGAAACATGGTAATTAGCGTACGACCACTACCCTTCCCATTGGCTAATCAGGGTGATATGCAAATTAACTGCCAGCCAAGATGGCGGCCAGCAGCCAGGCAGCTTGAAACTAACATGAGGCTTGCTTGCTTCAGTGACAGAGGACTCCAATGTTCCCCGTCTGCCGCTGCCGGCCTCTGAGCCTGCACTCTAAGAAACAATGTTGCAATTATAGAAGCTAAGCAAGCTCCAAAAACCTGCTTTCAGCCAGCTTTGGACTCAGAGCT
>NW_006289813.1:3556263-3571005 GCF_000327345.1 Myotis davidii | reverse complement strand
GGGCAGTGCCCCAACCCCCCAATTGGCCCTGCCTGAGCCCGAACCAGGGGCTGCACCTAGGGATTGGGCCTGCCCTCTGCCACCCGGGAGCAGGCCTAAGCCAGCAGGGTGTTATCTCCCAAAGGGTCCCAGTCTGTGAGAGGGCACAGGCTGGGCTGAGGACCCCTCCTCCCCACCGAGTGCACAAATTTTTGTGCACTGGGCCTCTAGTCTGAAAATAATTAATTAGACTAGGAGATCTATTGAAAGGAATCCTTTAGTTGAGGTAGAATCTTTTGTAATAAAATCTCTGTAATTGATATATTTTGAAGATTTGGTTTTTACTATCCTATTTTCTTCATACGATACACATGTCTACTGCTTTTTAAGTAGTGGATTCTGAGCCAGGAGAGTCAAGGACGTTAAGATGAAGGAAGGAGCCCGATTTTCTCCTCTACCATCATCATGTATAGTTAAGTATTCGCCTTTTCTCGTGAGGCTGCTGGAAGGGTGAGAGGTCCCTACTCTGTGGTTTCTAGGAAATATTTTGATGCTCTAACTAGTCTCTCCTTTTTTTTCTTTTTTACATAATCTCCCCAATCCAAAAATAAAGTTTCACTTTACCCAGGGCCAGAGACTTCTGGTGGGAATGACAACTTAAGAAGAAACCCTAAATTCTTCTTAGGGAGACTTGGGAATATATCCAGGAATAAAAGCCAGCCACTAGGCCCTGCAATATGAACTAGAACCATTCCTAGAGTCTTAAGTAACTTGCCACGTATCCTGGAGTGGGTCTAAATAGTAATCTGGGTTTTGGTAGAGTTGAATGATAAAAATTAGACAACCTGTTTCACAGGCAACACATGACTCTACTTATCATTGATATTCCAGTGGGTTTTTCCCCCAGGTGCTTTACATTAATCTTTCAAAACCTGGATCTAAAAGACATAGTTTCAAAATACTCATACTGAACGGAGGCTTATGAATTTAGGATGCCGATAGATTCAGATTCATTGTGACTCTGATGGCTTGTCTTTGTCCATGGAGTACAAGGACAACTCCCAAAATGCAGTGCTTTTGTATTTAACTTGTAAAACATTGCAAAGCCTGCCTAAATTGTATCCTTGGAGTGAGCTGGGATACACAGGGACATATCTTCCCATGACCCAGTTGGACCATTTGGCATCTTTCTTTGGACAATGTGCCCTCTGTACCTGTACATTGTTTATTATATTCAGAGAAAGAACACAGTGAGTAGAAGTCATGACGTAAGCACCCAGGGATCTACCTTTGGATATCAACCTGTCCATGGAGATTCAGAGCTTGGTGAGAAGGGAGATAGCAAAGGCATTGCCTGTGCATGTGTGGTATGGGTGGGGATGTGAACTCAGTGTACTTTTCCTAATAAAATTGTACTTGAGCCCTGGATATTTTACATATTCAGATGGGAAAAGGATGAAATAAGTTGTGCTTGGGAATTTGATATTATTCGTACTGAAAACAGTACACTAACTTTTTATTCTCAAAGCAGGGTGGTATCAACTACGGAACTTTATTCCTATTTCATCCTACCAGACTAAGCCTCTCCTTTCTCTTCGCTTTCTCAGATTCTTTTTACCCTGTCTCATTCCCTGGTTGCCACCTACATTAACCTCGAGGTGGTATGACCCCAACACAAATCCAGAGTTCCCGCTAAACCAGACATCCAGGATTGTGTACCAGAATGCTAAGGGGGATCATGAGCTCTTTAAAATGGCAAAGAAAAAAAACAGGTCTACCTCACCTCCTTGAAATCAAAGTCTTCGCTTTCACCATTCCTTTCACTGATTTTAATGTATCAGATGCCATTTAAAAACCCAAATTCAGCAGATGTTTTGTCCTAGAAATTTTGTGAGATTTCTGGAGCTTCCCAGGTTTTCTCAGAGTAATTTCCCTGAGGGAGACTGAGACCCACCAAAGCCACCGTTAGACAGCTGGGCTGCGAAACCAATGCACACTAGCCACACCTTTCCTGGGTTGGTTACCAGCTCACAAAAACGCGCCACAAATCATTACCTGGCAGCAATAAATACTAGATGACAGAGTGCCTTGTGCTACTGAGAAGCTGAAAAGACTCATCATATAAACTACAAGGGAACTTGAAACTGCATCAAGATGAATAAAATGGCATTTGGGGTAGAATTTCAGGTGAGCTGGAGTAGGCTAGTCCCAGCTGCCAGATGTACTTTAAAAAATTACTCTGAGTAGTATTTCAAATGCAGTGATACCCAGCATGCCTATAATTCACTCTCGGCAGCACCGCCGTGTTACCCTCGCCAGTGGCAGTCTGTCAAGATCAAGCCTATAGTGCTTTAACTCTCAGCTGAAGGCTTTCAGGAATAGAAAACTAAAGCAGATGTGGAACATGGCAGATTTTATCTCCCTTCTTCCTCCTCCTATTTCCTTCCTACTATTGACTTTTCATTTTGTGATGCTACACTTCTGATTTTCTTTCTCTTACTCTCTGTCTTCTGTTGTTTAACCTCCCTCCATTTCTTCAATTTCTCTCCATTATTTAATTTTTTATTGTTTTTTACTTTTTTAATTGAATTTATTGGGGTGACATTGGTTAATAAAGTTATATAGGTTTCAGGTGTACAATTCTGCAATACATCATCTGGAGATGCTACACTTCTGATTTTCTTTCTCTTACTCTCTGTCTTTTGTTGCTTAACCTCCCTCCATTTCTTCAACTTCTCTCCATTATTTATTTTTTTATTGTTTTTTACTTTTTAAATTGAATTTATTGGGGCGACATTGGTTAATAAAGTTACATAGGTTTCAGGTGTACAATTCTGCAATACATCATCTGGATATTACATTGTGTGCTCACCACCCCAAGTCAAGTCTCCTTCCATCACCATTTATCCCCCCTTTACCCTCAACTCCCTCCATCCCCTCTTCCCTCTAGCAATCATCACACAGTTGTCTGTGTCCATGAGTTTTTTTTTCTTAATCCCTTCACCCTTCTCACCCAGCCCCCAACTCCTGCCCCTCAAATTCCATTATTTTATGATGCCTTTGAGATACAAAGGTGCTTAATTTCCCTATAGATGCCTACATTCCTTATCATGATTAAAAGTACCCTGATTAATGAGTGAATCTGAAACTTGGGGGTCATACTGACCACCTCCATGTCTACTTGTGCATCAGGTTCTTTTTATTCTCCTTTCTATTCATTTTCTTTATTTTCAATTTGTTACCCTCCTTTTGACCCCTACTCTATCTGCCTTAATGCAAGACTTCATCATCTCTACCCTGGTATCTTAGAACAACTTTCTAACTCTTCTCCCACACAAGGCTGCCCTCTCTCAGCCCCTTGACACTCTTGCCATCCTAAGTGTATCTTTTCCAACTTCCTGTACTTGTTTCCTAGAACTTGTAGGCAGAGTGTCCTAACTTCCTTCTGCATGCAGGACCCTCCAAAACTAAGTCCCCCGCTCTCTCTTTGTAGCTTCATTTCCACGGCTGCTCATTGGCCAGCCCATGACAGCCATGTTGAACATCTTCCACACCACCATGCCTGCATACTCTTGTCCTCTGCCAGGAATCCCCAGAATCTCAACGTCTTCTTGGCAAACTGTCTCATACCTTCCAGTGCCCTGCTTAAGCTTGCTTTCTCCATGATACTCTGCTGATTACCCCGTCCTCTGTAGACTCCTGGTAGCTTCTTTCCACCCCTGTAACACTACTGCCCATATGGTGATGATTATTTATTTGCATGTTGCCACCCTTTCTAAACTGCGCTCCACCTGGACCTTGTCATATTCCTTTCATAGTATCTTTCCCTGGCACACAGTAGGTATGTTTGATATGTTTGATAAGTAAATTAATTAATGGTTGAATAAATGGATCATATTATCTAAAAACCTTTACCTTGAGGGATGGACAGATAGATAAAGCAAGTTCAGTAAAATGTTAATGCTAGAACCCAGATGAAGGGTGTTCAACTTGGCTGTGGGATACTTGAAAAAAATATATTTTCTGTTGTTTTGGGGTGAAATGCTCTGAAGATATCAATTAAATACAGCTGACCTAGTGTGTCAGTTAAGGTCACTGTTTCCTTGTCGATTTTCTGTCTGGACATTCTAGCCATTGATGTCAGTGGGGTGTTAAAATCCCTTACTCTAACTGTATTGTCAATCTCTCTTTTTCTGTCCATCAAAAAAATTTTTTTATGGATGCATTTTATTATTATTATTATTATGCAATCTCAGGGTAGCTGTGGTCTACTCATAATCTCTCCAACCTTCCAGCTGAAACTTGGTACACTGGCCTCCCTCATGAGACTGTGGACTCCTTGAGGGCAGGAATTTTGGCTTTTGGTCTTTGTATCCCAGTGTTTAACTTTGTATTTCTTTTTTTAAATATATTTTTTATTGTTGATAGTATTATAGATATCTCCCATTGTCATCTCCTTTTTCCCCCTCCTCCCAGCCTCTCCCCCCAACCCCCGCACACCCCCTGGCCAGGCCTCCACTACCCTATTGCTTATGTCCATGGGCTATGCATATAAGCATGTAAGTTCTTTGGTTTATCTCTTCTTGTCCCCCCAACCCACATTGAGGTATGTCAGTCTGTTCCATGCCTCCCTCCTTTGGGTCTTATTTTGTTGGTCAATTCATTTTGTTCACTAGATTCCACAAATAAGTGAGATCATATGATATTTGCCTTTCTCGATTTGGCTTATTTCACTTAGCATAGTATTTTCCAGGTCCATCCATGCTGTCCCAAAGTATAAGAGAGTCCTCATTTTTACAGCTGCATAGTATTCCATATTGTAAATGTCCCAAAACTTTTTATCCCTTCATCTACTGATGGGCACTTGGGTTGTTTTGCTTTACACATTTAGGTGCTCCTATGTTGGATGCATACATGTTTACAAGGGTTATATCCTCTTGTTGGATTGCTCCCTTTATTAATATGTAGTGTATTTCTTTGTCTTTTACTATAGTCTTCATTTAGAGGTCTATTTTGTCAGATATAAATATTGCTATCTCAGCATTTTTTCCTTTCCATTTACATGCAATATCTTTTTCTCCCTGTGCTTTTATTCTATGGGTATCTTTCATTCTGAGATGGGTCTCTTGTTGACAGCATATATATGGGTCTTGTTTTCTTATCCATTCTGCTACACTGTCTTTTAATTCAGGCATTTAAATCATTTACATAAAGTGATTATTGATAGATACATATTTATTGCCATTTTATTCTTTTTAACCATGCCTTTCTTCTTCTTCTTCTTCTTTGTGAGGTGTATTCTTTCTTCTCCTCTTGCCGCCTCCTTCTTCTTCTTCTTCTTCTTCTTCTTCTTCTTCTTCTTCTTCTTCTTCTTCTTCTTCTTCTTCTGCTTCTTCTTTAAGAAGGCCCTTTAATATTTTTTGTAATACTGGTTTGGTGGTAACAAACTCCTTTAGTGTTTTTCCTAACTGGGAAACTCTGTTTTTCTTTCAATTTTAAATGATAGCCTTTCTGGGTAGTCTTGGTTGTAGGTCCTTGCTTTTCATCACTTTGAATATTTAATGCCAATCTCTTCTGGCTTATGGATCTCCCATGATGGGGAAGCACCAGTCAGGTTCACAGGGAAATGGGGGGAATGTCCCTCACTCCAAAGCCACATCACTCAGTCACTGAGACCACCTGAGTCTGCTCAACCCTCTAGACCCTGGCCCAGGCAGCTGACTCCTCAGCAGGGAGTGAACTCCACACTGTGGGATAGGAAGTCCAGAGGGTGAGGGTATTGCTTTCCCCCAGGTTGATGCCATATGAAAGGGAGTGTTCTACCCAAGAGAGATGGCATCTGTGGTATGGGAGAATGACTCCACACAGGGGAAAGACAGTATTTTAGATCCCAAGAAATATCCCTTATGCCTCCCTGTCTTGCTTGAGGTAGAGTTAAACTAGTTTCTCAGTAGCCTCTAAGAGTCAAGGGAACCAAATTCTGCTGGGGAAATGGGGTCCTCTTCTACCTTCCTGCCTTAACCAGAATCTGATCCTTCCTAGACTACTGGACGTTCTTCCCAACCTTCTCTTAGTAAGAGGCATTTTTGTCTCCCTGATCCGATTCTCAGAAACTATAGCTGGTCACTCTCCCATTTCTTTCATGTAACAGCCTCTTCTCTCTCAAAGCCATGTTATCTGCCCATTTTTATGTCCATGAATGATAGTTTATGATTAAACTCAACTGATTCCCAGGGTAAACTGTGGGTTTTTCCAACTACACAAATGGCTGGCTCACAGAGCACTTAGTTTATGAAGCTTGCCTCATTTAAAGGTTAAATAAAGTCATTGGTCCTTCATTTGAGTGCTTTCAGCACGGTGTAAACCTCCATATAACACGTTCCACCACCACCCCTTTTTTCAAAGTTTATTCTCTATAAGACTATGAACTTATAAATGTATTTGAATTTTCCATAATGAATGGCAGCAGTAGGCCACAGCAAGCACTCAATAATTAGCTGCTGTTAAATAAACAGGTAGTTTCAGGTATTTAAATATATTCAATGTATGCTAATGGGAATCTAAAGAGATCACAAAACAAGTTATAACAGACATATTGTTTGTACTTCAGTTCTAGTTTTGTAAAAGAGTGATCCTCTTTTAAACGTCAACAGCTTTAGGGGAATAACAATTCTGAGATTAGTCATACATTATAGAATTAATAAATTTGCTAAAAGTTCCCTCCTTTACCGAAAAGACTAAAAATATTGTCTTAACTGCTTATTTCAGATTAATATAATAAAAGGTTATTTGTCCAGCCAGATTAAATGATTATGAGATGTTTCTCTAAATAATCGTAGTAACATCACATTAGCATCTATCCATTTTAAGATAATTTCTTTAAGGCAGAAAGAAGTGAAGTTACAAATGATATTCACACGCACACACCATGTCTTTCTCTCTTACACACACAGACACACACACACACACTCACACACACACACACACTCTCTCTCTCTCACACACACACACACACACGCACGCACACGCACACACACACACTCTCTCTCTCTCACAGGTATTTATGTATGAGATATATAAGATGGGTAATAAATATGAAGGGCCTACCATAATACCCAACAGAAACTAATTTAATATTATAAATATATACTCTCTTCCACCTTAATGTTTATCTTCCAACTCTGGTAGAAAAACTGATTCCCAAATCCATGTGATTGATCACTAATAATTTACAATGGATAAAAGTTATTTGCAAAAAAAAAAAAAGTTACTTGCTGCAGTCCTATAGAAGATATTTTTATTTAGATTATTTAGAGCCAGAGATTTTGCAAATTAACACTGTAACTTTGAACTAATGAAAGATTAGGCTATATTTCTTTGAGAGAGTTATACAAGAGGTATATTGTGTTGAGATTCTGATATAAAAACCAGAGCATTTGTAAAGACACAACGTTTCTGCATTCTGTCATGCAAGATGATTGGTCTTTTCTAAAATCAAATTCCTATGGAACCATTAAAAATAGGATTTAAAGAAAATCCTTCTAACTGAATAAAGCTGGTCAAAAGGAATATATCTCTTTTTAACAGGTTTATGAGAATATAATTTTCATTTGAAAAATATTAATGACTATAGTTAGGGTAGTTATTTATTTGTTTTACTTTGTTTTTCAAGCAGAGCCCTAGAGCTGGGATTCCAACACAATTTAAATTCATGGCTTCAGATGTTCATGTGTATGTATTTGATCATGCCTCTATTTTCATATGAGAAGGCAGTCTGACCTTCCTCACTATGCCATATTTGTCTCTATACACCCCAGTTTCTGTTATAGTGCCTTGCACATAGTAGCATTCAGGAAATTTCAAATAAATATCTAACTGAGTAAATAAAGTATAGTTAATTAAAGATTGAAGAAGTTTTAGGATTTGGGTGGCCATCTGTTGTTAGTAAAGAAATTTCCCAATAAGTAACAAAGAGAAATTTCAGAGTCTAAAGACCTTTGCCCTTCTATTAAAAACTGCTATGTAATTATCTTTTCTACTTTCCTACAATGAGAAAATTAGCATTTGAAACATAAGTAGTTTCAACATATGCTTTCATTATAAGTATAACAAGCATGACTTTTCATCTTCATGATGGCAGAGAGCCATAGTTATATCCAAACAGAAACACAAGTTTTCACTCTTAAGCATGGTTCATTAGAAACCGTCTCTATATTTCTAGCACCAGGCGAACACAGAATGCTAGGTTGGATGCGACCTTAGAGATTATCCACTCCGATCTCTCATTATATAGATCAGTGTGGATGAAAGAGGCCACGTGCTAACCTGACAAGCTCAGGGAAGGCCTGCTTGGCAATCTTGCAAACTCAAAGACCTAAAGTAACAAAGGATGGTCTGAAAATAAAAACCTGTCATTAAAAAGCACTTATGCGGGCTAGTCATGTCCTAGGCCAGTATCTCCCTTGACAAAGATGAACTTTGATCTTTACCTATTGTCTTTTTGTACCTAAGATAACATACCTGTGAAAACTCAGGGTAATTTGCAGCTTCCCTTTTTCCAGAACCCTCAGGGCACAACCAAATGCACCTGGGTACCAGGACAGATACCACAAATCCCTACAGTTATTGTCATCATGCTAATAGTTGAGCGTTAATTATCCAGTAGGTGTCTATCATTTTACTTTGTATTCAATCCCAGAGGACCGCCCCCTCATTGTATCCAAACCCCCTCCTCTCCCCCCTTGCTTTCTCCTGCTTCCCTAATCTATCACCAATGGATTTCATGTAACCCACTTAGTTCTCCACCTTTGATTGTAATGTATAAAACAAGGTGAAAAACTGCCATTCTCTGGAGCATTATCCCAATACATTGAGATTCTGCTTCCTGGAATTGCTGACAGTTTGGCTCAAATAAACTCACAAAAATTCTTTACAAGTGTGAATGTTTTTACATTAGTAAAATTAACTCCAGAAAGGTTAAATGATTTAAGAAGGTCATACAGTTAGGGAAAGTGTCAGGAAAAGACACAGCTTTCATAAATGTTCTATACAAACTGTTTTTATGGGGCTCTTCAAACACTGGGAATGCGTGAGTCACTAGAGACCCCAGGCCTCTTCTTGGGAAACGCACCTTCAGTATTGGAAGTAGGGGTACCGTCACATTTGCTTTCACACTGCTGCATCGATGAAGGTCGCACAGTTTCCGGACAGTCACTGGATGCCTGTCCAGTGTAGGAGAGACATTGCACGATCCGCATTTGCTGTCCAAGGCCACACTGAGCAGAACACTAAACCCAAAGACAGAGAGAAACAAAACACTGATCTCAACAATTTTCAGGAGGTAAAAAGATACTATGTCAATTCAAATATCACATAGATTTGCATTTAAAGCCCATATGCAGTTCATCTTGGAGAGGTGCATGATCAGGTCATTCTACTCTTGAATTGGTCTGGAATCTCAAGGGTCATGTCATTACCGTAGAAAATGGAAGCATTATAGCTCCCAGAAGACAAGAGATAAAGATTTCTTGTACTAGTATTCCACAGTTCCAAGCAGTGCTGGTGAACTCTAATAGGAGTATAATAAGAAAACTCTCATGATGAAGTAGAATAACCAGGCCAGGCCATCATTATTGCTCACTATTTATCATAGGCTTGTGGGCAAAGAACCTGATGGTCTACTCGTGTGCTCTGAATCTGTCCAAAGCATTAGTTCAGTGTAACCGCAGTGACTGCTGAGGCCTGGTGACATGGCCAGTTAAAAAAAAGAGAGAGAGTGCCCGGCCGGCATGGCTCAGTGGTTGAGCATCCACCCATGAACCAGGAGGTCATGGTTTGATTCCCAGTCAGGGCACATACCCAGGTGTGGGCTCGATTCCCAGTGGAGGGCATGCAGGAGGCAGTCAATCAATGATTTTTCTCTCATGGTTGATGTTTCTATCTCTCTCTCTCCTGCTCCCTTCCTCTATGAAATCAATAAAAATATATATTTTTAAAAGAGTTTAAATAAGTACCACAAATTTTCTAAGGTACTATTAGCCTCACAAACCTGAGAAGCGGTCTGGTGTTAGCCAATTAGCATGTGTCCCTCTCTCTTTATATCTATTCAGGAATTTTGTTATTTCAGAATTGAAGTTATTCTCTGAGCGGCTTAGTTTCAGCTGGGACTGATCAGCTGTCCAGGTTAAAGAAGGAAGCTCGATCTTATTCCTCGATCTATTCTTTGGGCCTGCCCTCCAAAATACCAGAAAGCCTGTGAGATTTGAGATCAAAGGGATGAGGAGCTAACGGGTGCCAAGACAGGCCATTAGGATATTTACAAGGTAAACAGACCAAGGCCCTGTTGGTTTTATTTACAAAAACTCTCAAAGCACAAAGAGAACTTGCAAGGATATTCATAGACACTTTTACCTTTATGGTTCTTAACACAGAATGACAAGTAACTGCACTGTAGAAATGTACTAGAGCATCTTTGCTTTTTTTTATACTGGTTAATTTCAATTTTAGGAAACTGAATTGAAAATATGGATGAGAAGAAAAGGATCCAAGGACATTTAAAAGAATATTCTCAAATTGATAACTGTAAATTCTAGGAAATCACTAACATGCAAACACTTTCAATGGGCCTTTATGTAACAGTTGCATTACAATGATGAATATATAAGGAAAGAAATCCTACCTGGTTTAAATAAAAATTATGAGAGCATGTTTGTACTGATACTTTTTTTTTGCAAATACTTATTTTTATTTTATTTTTTTTCTATCATCATTTATTCCCCCTACACCCTCTTCTATCTCTCACTCCCCCGCCCCCCGGCAATTACCATACTGTTGTCCATGTCCACGAGCTCACTCTCTCTTCTTTTTTCTTTTTTGTTCAATCCATCCATCCCTCCAACTCCCCATTCAGATTCATTAATAGTATACTATCAGTTATATATTGTGACACTGTCTTACTTCTACAATGAAACACTTAATTGCATACAATGCTCATGTGTATTCCACTTGAGCACTTTGTAAATTAAACTAAATACTGTTATAGAAAACCGAATCATTAATTATTTGCTATACAAATGCAAATGTTAATTACTTTGTGATCATACTTCCTTTATCGCCTCACAAGGCTGAGCAAGTATATTAATTTGCCTTAATGGAGACTGAAAATCTTTGCCTGCTCTCCAGTGTGATAGAAGAGGTCTATAGATACTGCTATACTCTAGCAATACTGAATTTTGGCCAGAATTTTGGTAACAAGTTCTATGAAATGCCATTTTTAATGAGTAATGGCAGTCCCAGAGCACAAACAAAATGGTACCAGTGTAGTTAGATGCCATTATGATTTATTTTGGTCTCAGATATTAAAAAATGATTCACTACAAGGTTAACTATAAAATCACAGGAAAAGAGCTTTGATAGTCTAGTAATTTAATTTCTGGAGTGTCATTTTTTAATGTAACCTAGTAGATTTTCCTTTGTACACTAAAGAACAACAATACTTTAACTTTCCTTCTGCGCAAAAATATCAAGTTGCTTTTAAAGGATTTAAGGTACCTTCAGTAAGATAACACAATTTAAAAATGAGAAAGAAAAAAAAAAGAATTGGAGCATAGACTGGAAATGAGTATAATATAAAAATGGATACCAAAAGCCCTATACTTGCTTCCCAATTCATAATCTCCATCAGAAAAATCCATTGAAGAATAAGTATTAATGACATTTCAAAGACTGTCAATCAAAACCCCCATATCTTTTCTGTGAGGCTAAAAGAAGTTACTTTGCAAGTAGGTAAATTAAGACACTGGTGTTAACTGACTGGTTCTTCAATTAGTTGAGAGAGTTGGGATTAGAACTCAAAGTTTTGGTAGCTTGTTCAAATCTCTGGCCATCTAGACTATTTTGCTTTTAATTTTAAGTTACAATGTCAGGATCCAAGGAGTTGATAGAAGTGAGAAGTGTGTAGGTATGGAGAAACATAGCTAAGTGTGTCTATGGGTGGCTGCTGCTGTTTGTGCATTGTTCCACACTCATACCTTTCACCTCGATTTCTATATGTTGCTACCTGTGTCTCAAGGTGCTGCCTCAGGGAAGACCACAGTGCAACTGCCTTACCTGGCCCCAGTCCCCTGTCACCCAGCGAGCAGGAGGGCAGCGGCCCAAACTGCAGCGCATGCGGGTAGAGGGTTTGCTCTCCTGTGGACAGTATGCAGTTGACAACGTTTTAGAAAGGTCACTGCTCTTGCACAGAACAATCCGATGTTTGAATCCCGAACCACACTTGGGAGTGCACTGGGAAGAAAGCAAATATTAATGAACAAAGACAGTCAAAGGATAGAGGACAATTCCAAGAAAGTGTTTCTTAAAGTAAATATGTGTTAGGGTATAGCCAGTGATGGCGAACCTTTTGAGCTCGGCGTGTCAGCATTTTGAAAAACCCTAACTTAACTCTGGTGCCGTGCCACATATAGAAAGTTTTCTTCGCAACCATAGTAAAACAAAGACATATTTTTGATATTTATTTTATATATTTAAATGCCATTTAACAAAGAAAAATCAACCCAAAAAATGAGTTCGCGTGTCACCTCTGACACGCGTGTCATAGGTTCGCCATCACTGGCGTATACAGTACATGTACACACTAAATTCTAGGCAAAGTCTTTCAGCTATAAAAATTCCCTAAGTTTTTAAGCAGAAGTACTTTTATCTTTTCCCCTAAGGTCTTGAAGAGCTAAACCCAAAGTTTGCTTTTCTTGGCTAACTTATTTTCTTTTTTTACTGTGGGTAGGTTTATTCCTCGATTCCTCCCTATCCTTGGCCACATTCAGCTATGATAAGATTCTGCTAATTTCTGGAATGTGGAGTTGTTGGTTTCCTATTTGCTGGGTGTAGTCTTCTGAAGAAAATTCTTATGTTATTAGTAGACCACAAGAACCTGTCTTTGTGAATTAAGTGAGGAGTTGATTTACATGAGTATTCTCACAGGGGGTAGCTAAGAACACATGAAGTTTTATTGCACAGAAAACCTCTGGACTCTTCCCTGTCCATCAGTTAAACATAATGAATTTTACTATTCCTTAGTTGAATTAGTCTATTCATACTAAGGAAAAGGGTGCTTCTTCCTAGGCCCGAAAGGCGATCATTTACCTCTTCTCCAGGTTAATCTGAGTGCTCTGTTCTTAAGTCACCTACTTAACACAGTGACTGACTCATGTCCTCCAGCTTTCTCCCCTGCATGTCTGAACAATTCCTTAAAATCTGTACTTTCTCTCAGCCACATGAGAACCTTACCTACAACATTTTGAACCTGTTTATAGATCTTTCACTTAATAAAACAGGGAAAACAATTTGGCTCTCACATGTAAAGGATAGAAATGCTAAATGTTTTGGGGTTAGACTGAGTTTTCACTTCTTCTATAGGTACTAGGCTGGGAGAAAGGGGGCATAAAATTGAACGACAGTCTTTTTTAAAATATTTTTTTATTGATTTCAGAGAGGAAGGGGGGAGGAGGGAGAGAGAGACACACACAGAGAGAGAGAACCATCAATGCTGAGAGAGAATCATTGATCAGTTGCCTCCTGCACAACCCACACCAGGGGCTGCCTCCTGCACGCCCCCTACTGGAGATGGAGCCCGCAAGCAACCCAGGGATGTGCCCTTGACTAGGAATCAAACTGTGACCTCCTGGTTAATAGGCTGACACCCACTGAGCCATGCCAGCCAAGCCATATCATGAGAACTTAACATTTAAAATCTGACCAGATCACCCTGGCCAGTTTTGCACAGTGGATAGAGCATCGGCCTGCAGACTCAAGGGTCCCGGGTTCGATTCCAGTCGGGGGCATGTGCCTTGGTTGCGGGCATATCCCCAGTGGGGGCCATGCAGGAGGCAGCTGATCGATGTTTCTCATAGATGTTTCTAACTCTATCCCTCTCCCCTCCTCTCTGTGGAAAACTCAATAAAATATATTTTAAAAAAATAAAAATAAAATAAAATCTGACCAGGTCATTTTTTTTCATCTCAGTAGGATATAAGAAGTGCTTTTTGTGAGAAATGCATTTATGGTTTTGTTTTTCTATGATTAAGAAACAAAAACACATTTTTCAGAAAAAGAAAAAAGAATTTGAAACTACACCAGGGAAAACAATTTGGCTCTCATGTAAAGGATAGAAATGCTAAATGTTTTGGGGTTAGACTGAGTTTTGTCTGGAGAGGTGGGCTTCATTTACTTAGTTATGGGGCCAGAGTGGAACCTGGGATAAATAAGGTGATATCATAGTCGTCTACAAAACAAAGCACAGACCCTTTTGAGTAGATCTCCCCACCCCCACCTTCCATCCTTCTTAAGAAATACTACCCAAAAGTAAGTCCTAGAAAGTCAACTGATTATGATGCCGGTCATCACTTGTCCAAGAGTAACTCCAGTGGGTGCTCTGTGAGTCTAAAGAAACTATCCTAATACATCAAAAGAAAGGTCTGGGGTTGCTGGAGCACACCCGCAGTATGCTTTTAAGTTACACGCCAAGAGAGGGAAAAACAGAAAACTATGTAAGTCCAACATAGCATGGGTGATCCCAGTGAGGCTAGAATGACAGGGAATGGTAAAGCTGTGGCTTCATTAGCTTCACAAAAGGCTTCTGAAGAGCCATTTTCTACCGAGGTAATTTGGCTTTTTTTGTTGTTTTTTTCTTTCTCTTTTTTTTTTTTGTCATAAGCACCGGGGGGGTTTCACTGATGGAGAAAAGAAAAAATGGTTCCTGCCCTGGCA
>NW_006289813.1:3554457-3555152 GCF_000327345.1 Myotis davidii | reverse complement strand
CTTTAAAATGCTATTTGAAATGGAAATGTACATATATACATAAGCTATTTCTCAATGTAATTAAGAATATATAGAAATATGTAGGTCAAGAGACCAATGTGAAATGAGTCTGCACATGAGAAGGTTTTGGTGTTTTAGTGGTTGGTACAAACTTTTTTCTAGTTTCTGCATATGACCTTGTCAACTTTTTCCACTTTTTGTAGAAAAACGATGTGGCTGCCAGAACTTCGTATGCAAGCCTTCTTGTTATCATCCATTTATTCTTTAAAACCAACCCTTTTCTCCAACCTTTGGTACAAACTTTTTTCTAGTTTCTGCATATGAACTTGTCAACTTTTTCCACTTTTTGTAGAAAAATGATGTGGCTGCCAGAATTCTGTATTCAAGCCTTCTTATTATCATCCATTTATTCTTTAAACCAACCCTTTTCTCCAACCCTACATGGTCTTTGTGTTTCTGTTGTTTCTCTTCTCAGAAATACCTTCTCTAGTTTCCCAGTTCTCTTTCCTACTTCAAATCCTATATTCCCTCAACATTCAGCTCAATTCCCATCAACTAAAAAACCTTCCAATCCTACTCCAGGCCATTCTGACCTCCTCAGCTCTGAATTTCTATATCACTTATACATTTATACCATACAATCCACCATTTTATTAACACTCTTTTATATTCTTCTCCAGTTGTTAAATGGATAT
>NW_006289813.1:3539845-3554082 GCF_000327345.1 Myotis davidii | reverse complement strand
CAAAAGCTCCATTTCCACATCCCTCTGTGAGCCCCATACCTCTAGCAAACTAAGGCCACTCAAGCAGTAAGAGTCACAAGGGGAAAGTTACATCCAGAGGTTTCTAAATAGCAAATTTGTTATTTTTTAAGAAATTTATGAGGTCTATAGAAAACACCTAAAACAAGTACCATAATGTTTCTAGGAAGAAATGCATCCTGTTTTGCCAGCCAGAAGAATGACCATTAGCCATATAACTCATCCTTCTTACCATTAACCAACACTACAGAAGGACTCAGCTTTCCTTTGGGAAATGTGGAGAATGGTATAGAGTGTCTATGTCTATGTCTCCTGCAGAATAAGGAGTTAAGAATGAACTCTACCTCTTACCTCATTTTTCATGAGACTGTTTTTTTGAGACCTCTAGTTATATTAGGCTCTTTTCTATACATGGCTGCCAGAAAAACATTATTTTAATCAGGTCTTCCCCAATGACCATTTACATGGAGGTACTGAAAGAATCTAAATTTGACTTTTTGGTGTGTTACACCTCAGCTCCAGGTTTCTTCTCTTTGTATAATAAGTGATAATAAATTGACAAAGATTCATATCTGAGTTATGTAGTTAGGCTAGAAGATTACTTGGGAAAAAAAGATATGTCACTAATTCTGAGCCTATGAGGCTGTTCAAGGATAGTAAAAAAAGAAAAACCACTTATATGATATATATCTCACTATAATATTCTTTCAAATTCACTTTAGGCTTATTTTGAATCAGACTAGTTTCTCATTGATTTCCCTGACCCCAAAACACTTACTTCCTGATAAGCAGCAATAAAATATAACATGGCCAAATTCACTGTTTTATACCCCTGAACGACTGAGTTCTAAGATGCTCACATGCTCAGGTGTCCTTAATATGAAATGCTTTGGCGTTAATAGTTAAGACATCTCAAAACATACAGCTTCTGATTTCCTTACCTCTGACCAGTCCAAAGCCACCCACTGAGGCGGACATGGCAGGTTGTTGCAGGACTCTCTTTCAACGGGCCGGTGCGTTAAGCAAGCGCTGGAGTCCAGTGTCTTCTCCTCAGAAGGTCCCATCTTTCTGACGCAGAGCACTGCCCTGGTACGCATCCCGCCGCCGCAAGTCTTGCTACACTCCAACCAATCACCAATGAACCACCTGCAGCAAGAAGTGGGAGAAACACAGAAGAGAATTTCCTCAGTGCAGCCAGAGATTTCCAGCTGAGTGAAGGCACTTTTGTCAACGGACTACATCCTTTTCCTAGAACAGCTGACATTTCAGTGTTGTTGATGTGACAGTGACAAATAGAACTTCTAAGGAAAAAATAACTCACCGTCAGGTGCCTCCTAAACTGTAGTGCACGGGTTTTAGAAGAGGCAAAACTACATTCAAGTAAGTAATGCAGAATGTATTTTTTAACCTCTTTGATTCTTCTCTTTTTTTATTAATTTCTAAAATGAGGATAATGATACAATTGTGAGACTGTTATGAGGATTAAATAAGGCAATATATGAAGCTGCCAGTCATGTGTTATAAATGTTTAACGACTGGCTCTTCATAGGAGGGAGGGGATTCAGGATTTTATGCTAAAACTTAGAGATTTGTTCTGATTCCCAGACATGAATGTCAGGCTCTGTAGGGGATAGAGGGCCTTCCCTTCCTTATGGTGGTAGAGGAGGCTCAGGTGTCCACCCTGAAGGCATGACAGTCTTAAACACCTGCAGGAAGAGCAGAGCCCTGAGCCAGCTCTGTGAAAGCATCAGCTCCTTGCTTTGACCCCTTTACTCCTAAAAATAACTTCTACCCAGCTAAAGAGGGAAGAAACTGAAATATCTTAACAAGGTGAACATCTCTCATTTATGGGTACACCACTCCTTTTCCCTAAAGTCATCAGAGAACTTTCATACATATAACTTCAGTGTGTGTGTGTGTGTGTGTGTGTGTGTGTGTGTGTGTGTAAAACTTCCGCAGGACTCACTTTTGAGACACATTAATTGGTCCAAGGGGTGTGAATTGTGATGCAAATCAGATCAATGACAATTTGGCTTTAGAATTTTTATATTTCAACTAGAGCAAAAGGGACCCCTTTCCTTTCTGGTCACAAAGGTAAGAGCTGCGGGTGGCCTTAAAGAGGAATTAGCTGGTTTGAAGGAATGCAGAGGAGCTAGAGTCCTAATGGTGTGTGCGCTCTTCATTCTAGCCATGCCTCAAGCTCGGTCCATTCCTGTAGTTCCCTGAGACTTGTCCTATAATCCAGCAAACCCTCTTATGTGCTGAAGCTAGCTGAAATTGAAACTGTATTATTTCCAACCAGAGTCCTGGCTGACATATTGTTGTATTTAATTTAATAAATATGTGCTGAATGCCTACTGTGTTCAAGGCATTGTGCTTTGTTTTAGAGAAGAACATAATACCTTGTGTTAGGAAAATGGTTCTCCAAAGTCATGAAAACAGCAATGACGGAACTAGGACTTGATTCCCCATCAGTTGCTATTTCCACCGAATTTCACTTTTAACAACAGCTAAATAGTAGAATCTTGGTCACGTTTTCTTCAATCCATGACTATAAATCATGCAACTATCATCAGTGGATATGCTCATGCGTTTGGGTGGGCAACTAACCAGAGAGAAGAGTCTGAACATTTAAGAACCAATTGCTCACTATTTTAGCAACCTTAGCTCATTGTGCCAGTTTTATATGTGGAAGATGGTACCTTAGTGAAGTCAGAGTATTAGCAGCCTAAATTTGAGCCTGCATTTAGCCAAATATGCCACAATGTCCTTTGTCTATTATTATTTGAATTATCTTTACTTATAGAGGAAAACCAGCAATTAGAGGTATCATAATTAATCAGATTCTCAGCTTCTTGTCAAAATCCAAAAATTTTCAACCTCAAATTGACTTAAAGTATAATAATTTAATCTTAAATTTTAAAAATCTGATATTAACCTTTTTTTTCTAAGTCATTTTCCAGAGAAGGTTTAAAGTGGTTTTCATCTTCTTTCTGTTTTGTTTTCCACAGATGAACATGATTCCATGATGTTAGTACCATTTTTGGTAAAGAGGAAAATGTGTACTGAGAATAATAACTTGCATGCCAGCCATACTGAAACTCTGATTCAATTCGCAACAGTGATTTCATCACCAAGATTAGGGGATAAAACAGAAATGTGTATACTCAGCCACAAAATGTTCAGTCATACCACCTCCAGCCATGATCTCATTAGGTCTCATAATGTAAGAGGGATGGAGGCCCTCAAATTAAACACAGGTGCCCAGAATAACAGCAGTGATTCAGGGGGTGTTGCTGTTCTTTGTTGCACCAGCTCAGGGCCACCTCCGCCTTTTTATTCTCTGTCCTCTCCTTTATTGCCAACCATCTCTTAGCTGAGATGTGTCACTCCAGATTTAACTTGGAATGTACGAAAGTAAAAGTATTAAGCACCCTCCCCATTTCCCTTCTGACTATAACTTTGATTTCAGGCATCATAGTCAGTTTCTGTTGCATCCTTATTGCTCAGAAAATCATCCCTCCCCATGTCTCTCCGAAGGATTAAATCACACTCCAAGTACTTACATAGTTTTGCAACTTTACCACTGCATTTCCTGTTTCAGTCTCTCCACTCCCTTGTCCAGTTGAAGACAGCTTTCTTCACCTGCATTCTCCATGTATTTGACCCTCTGATGACATTCCCCCTACTTCTTTTCCTCCTCTAGATTCGGTGGTAAAAATCTGAACACAAAAGTTCTCTCTGGGAATGTCACTCGCTGAACATTATCGTTATCGCCTGAACAATACTGGAGATGTTTCTCCCTGAGCTGAAGACACGGTGGCCAAACTGTCTTCATCTTCACAAGCTCCCTCATATCCATTAGACACTAACAATTAGTGGATTCATATTTGAGTGTCTGGAATAAAAGTGCTTGGTGCGGCCTATGTAATTTAATTTGCAGTATCTGTACATTAATAGGTCAAACAATAATATTAATGGGAGGAGGAAATAAGAGAGACACTAGAAAAAAACTTTTCCCCAACTTTGGTTAACCAGAATATTTTAAAAGAAAGAACTCATCATAAAACCAGAATATTATTTTTGCTTTTTTAACTTAAAGGGAAATGGCAGAGCACATAAAAATAAATTTATATTAGATATTTGGATTATGAGTGAAAGAGATTGAGAGGTTGAAATGCGTATTGAGATTTTCCAACCTTTATCCCAGAGTCAAGGGTCTAGTTATCAAAACTTTTTATAAATACCACATAGAAAAATGAAAAAGAATCTTCAGAATTTGACCGTAACATCTTTACTCAGAGAGGTTCAAGTATGTAACTATTAACCACTTGTAAATAGTAAAACTTTCCTAGGCTTTAAAATAGTTTTTAGAACAATTTTCAAAACAAGAAGTTGGTTAAAAAAAAAAAGAAAGAAAAGAAGAATTGCTCTTTCCTCAGCTAATTGGCAAGTGAGTCTAATATTAAGCAGAAGCTTCTATGCCCTAACCTTTTCCTAAATAAAAAAAAATCAATGTAATAAACTTCTCTGAAATTGTGGCAATTGAGAATGTGTAGATGAAACAAAATTAGAAGTATTAAAATGCCAGCAGACATTTGATTTGTAACTTAGAAAGTTGGTGATGTCTCGTATAATGGTGTGAACATCACTAGAGATCAGCTACCCTCATCTGTAAAATGATGGGAGTTGGCCTACATGATTTCTATAATTCTTCCTGGGTCTTAAATTTCCGAGTTTTATAGAGGACTCTGATGAATCTTTTTCTAAACTTAACCAATTATACTTGTCTATGGGTGAGGCACAATGAGTCAAATAATTATTAAACATTCTAAAAGATACTATTAAATTAAGCCTAGCCCCTTGGTAAAAATCTCTCCCCAGCCACAGAATCCTTTAGCACTTTTGCTTATAACTCTCTAATTGCACTTCGCATATTTTGTCTTGTGCTATAATTATTTTTATATGAATTTGCCCAGTTGTCCTTAGAAAAGGAACCATTTTGCCCAGTGTGCCTTCCACACTGACTTATCTAAAAACTTATCTAATGCTTGGTCACAGTATTTCCACAATGTATAGCACTCCACTGTTTTCACCTTCCTGATTTTCTCAATTTAAAAACGAGTTTCATACTGGAATAAGATTCAGTACATAAGGATTCTTCACATGAGGTCATTTATAGAAATATTCTTGCTATTAAAAGACAACATGGTCAAAACTAAACTCTTGGTCTTTCTCTCTGGATTCCAACTCAGTATTACTTCTGATTTTTGGTGGAGCTTCAATCAGTCATGCTTCTTATCAATCATATCTTTAATATCAACTCCTTTCCCCTTTTCCAATTATTTCAACCTTTGTCATGAATTCTACCATTTTTCACTCAATGTCTCTAGAATTCTGTTTTCTTCCTGTCCCATGTCACCTCACCATCTTCATTACTATACTCTTTCTTATAAAAGAATTGCTGCTCTAAGCATATTAATTTTTTCTAGCAAAGCTTCCTCTGGCCCTTCAAGATCTTCCAAATGAATTGTTGTTGTTGTTGTTGTTTTTGTTATTATTATTATTATTATTATTATTATTTCTCTACCAATGTCCTTTATCTAGTCTTTCTAGTCCCCGTCATTTTCTTTATACAACAAATCTTACAGCCTTCTATTTTTTAATACTCTACTTATAAACTCTCTAATGTGACTTAAAGACATTTAAAATATCTCATTATTTGAAAAAATACTTTTTGATTAGAAAAATACTATTTAGGATTTTAAGTTAATGGTATTGAAAAAACAATAATATTTAAAGATAAACAAGGATCCTTTTTTCAAAGTAGAAAAATATATTTTAGATAGATCAAAGTGTACATTAAAAATTTTTGAAAGTATAATCTTAGACCCTCCTAAACATTGTATCAATGAAAGAAAGAAATTTTGGGGAGTTTTTCTATATATTTTAAAACTCATAAATAAAAATAGATCATAACACTATGAATAATATGGAAAACATATGACAAACCAGGAAAATTATTTGGAGCACAGAAAAAAGAGTGAATATTCTTAATACATTAAGAGCTCATACAAATTAATAATAAAATAACACTTCAATAGGAAAATGGGATAGGCCATGAAGAGAAAAAGCAAAAAAGAAGTAATGGCCACTGGACATAATTTTTTAATGTTCAGCCTCATCAGCAATTTGATATACTAAATAGAACAGCAGTTAGATATCAAGGCTTTTTTTACTATAAAATAGTCAAAGATAAGTTTTAAAGTAATAATATCCAGGGTTGTTCAGTTTAGGGAAATGACATTCTTAAATACTATTAATGGGAGTATACATTCATATGTTTTTTCTAGAGAGCAATTTGACAATGTGTCTGAAGGACTAAATTGTATTTCCATTTGAACCAGAAATTCTATTCTTATGCATGTAGCATAAGGGCATAATTACAGAGAGCAAAGTTTTAGTAGCAAAAATGCTTAATGCTATGGTTTTGTAAAGGATTAAAAGCTAGGATACAACCACAATTGTTTAACAGTGGGAAGCTAATTTAAATAAACAATGACATATCTACTAAATGTGGTAGAAGATATTTAATGTTCAGAATAATGTTGAGAACTGGCTACTTATATAATAAAAGCCTAAGTGACTATTATGGCAGAATGACCAGAACGACCCGTCACTATAACGCGCACTGATAACCAGGGACCAGACGCTCAATGCAGGAGCTGCCCCTTGGTGGTCTGTGCTCTCCCATAGGGGGAAAACCACTCAGTCAGAAGCCAGCTCACAGCTGATAAGCACAACAGCAGTGGTGGTAGCTGTGAACCAAGTGGTAAGGAGCAGTGAGCAGGCGGGTGGTAAGGAACGAGGGCCTAAGCCGGCAGTTGGACATCTCTGAGGGGTCCTGGACTGAAAGAGGGTGCAGGCCAGGCTGAGGGATCCCCCCACCATGCATGAATTTCATGCACTGGGCCTCTAGTAAAGTATAATAAATATTATTATACATTTTGTTATATACACATGCCTATGCAGACATAGAAAAAAGTTGTGAAATATATACATCAAAGTATTAACAGTGGTATTATAAGTGTTTTTAATTTTTTTTACTTATCTGCATTTTAAAATCTTTGTTTTAATCTGTATTTTTTTAAAAACAACAAATACAATTATCACATCATCTGAAAAAACAAAACACCTATCTCCTTTCTTCCACACTCATTTAAAATCTTACTGAATTCAGCCCAGCTGGCATGGCATGGCTCAGTGGTTGAGCATCGACCTATATGAACCAGGAGGTCATGGTTCAATTCCTGGTGAGGGCACAGCCCAGGTTGCAGGCTCTATCCCCAGTGTGGGGCATAAAGGATTCATGCCAATCAATGATTCTCTTTCATCATTGATGTTTCTATCTTCCTCTCCCTTTCACTTTCTCTCTAAAATCAACAAAAAAATATTTAAAAAAATTTTTAAATAAAGTCTTAGTGAATTCAATAGTCTTCCTATAATTTTTATCTCTATAATACCAATGTCTACTGGGAATCATATACAACAACCATTCTGAAGACTTAAAAGTTTTTTTTCACAGTCTGAATTCAAAGGAATAAAGAACAAATTTAAAAGGAACTAAGAAAAAATGAACTAACAAAGAGTGATATTTTAAATGTTCTTTAATTCTTCCACCCCCAAAAATACCTCAGCCTAAATTTTCTTTTTCTCATAGTCTCTTTACCTTTCTTTTTCAAATCCCATCCTCTCACCTTCAAATTTTAAAAAGTTAATAACTTTTTCAGAATTCAAAAAGAGAAAACCTAATTTTAATTATGTATGTTAATTCAAATATGCCAATTATCCTTGAAGTGTCACTCACACACACACCTTCATGTAATAGCCAAGCCTAAAATACATGGGATGGAATGACCAACCACTGAAATCTCAAAGGACGTTTGAATACCATTTAAGCTTTAACAAATAAAAAAGCTGAGGGCAAAATAGAACAGGTGTGACCAGACCCACTCAGATGCCTTAAATGGCTGATCAAATGCCAAACATAATACTTAAAATCCTGAGTGTCAGGGAATTAAGTTGATGGGTTGAGGCTCATAATTATATGAAAATATGTTGAACTTACTGAAAACTTCAAAATTTAGCCCAAGGTTTTTGAGCATCATTTTGTTTTATATAGTTTTTTAGCTTCAAATAAACTTGTAATTAACAAAAGAGAGGGAAAGTGGAAAAAAAACAACACAATTAAATATCTTGTCTTTACAATATGTATCATAGGTCATATTTATATATTTTCCCATGTCTGGCTTTTAAGGAATAAACTACATAGTGATCACATTTCATAAAGAAGAGACATGAAAATTTTAAATTCTTAAAATAAAAACTTATATTGCTCTAGACTCCCTGTGTCCTTAATCGGTAGCCACTGCCCTGAACAGTTTCAAGAGATGAGTTGTAGTGAATATCAAATATTCAGGCAAATATTGAGTTTGGATAATGGAAGTTCATAAGGCATTACTGTTTTGGAACAAATATTGAGAACAAAGATCTTGCTTTAACTATAATGGGACCTAAATTCCTTATTCATTGTAAGTCCCAGGTTTTTGTAACTAATTGTAATCATTTCTAGAAAAAGAAATTACTTAGATCCTGGGGCATATAAATGCATTTGCTTACTCTCTCTTTCTTTATCAAGTTCATGTTGGAGTAATTAGTTAACCAGGAGGACAATGGTTACTCTGCAACAGGAATGCAATGCCATTCACACGTGCTTTGTCTTGCAGTTGTCAAACAGGCAAAATCCCTATGAAGATCAGTATTTGCATGATCAACTCAGAATCCATGTATTTTTTTTCACACAGTCACTGCCTTTTGCTCAAACAAGAAACCTTTGTGTTCTTACAGATTATAAAATGTGGCTCACTAACAGGAGGACTCATATTTCTAAAATTTTAATTCTTTGAAAGTCATTGTTAGGATGAATGATTCTCTCCTTGTGCCTCCCTTTACACTGAGCTATAATTGCTACATCAATCAGCAGAAAGAAGCTGAAGTATACCTCTGTGCCCTATGCTCCAAAGATAGGATGCCTAGGATGACAGAACTTAAAACTGGGCCAGAAATTAAAGCACTGATATGCCAATGCAGAATATTTTTAAACCATGTTCCAAGTCTTTAGACCTTTAGAATAAATACCTGGAAAATATTGAACTGCACATTTTATCTACTATACTTTATTGAATCTCAGATATTATTATTTTATGTACCAATAAGAAAGAAAAAAAATGCCCTAACCTGTTTGGTTCAGTGGATAGAGCATCGGCCTGCGGACTCAAGGGTCCCAGGTTTGATTCCAGTCAAGGGCATGTACTTTGGTTGCGGGCACATCCCCAGTGGGGAGTGTGCAGGAGGCAGCTGATTGATGTTTCTCTCATGGATGTTTCTAACTCTATCCCTCTCCCCTCCTCTCTGTAAAAAATCAGTAAAATATATTTAAAAAAAGAAAGAAAAAAATAATGCTGATTACTATTTTAAGACACAATCAGTTGCAAGATAAATCCTAATGTCAGAGATGTTAAAAATATGAAAGATTTGTGCTTTAGCAACTGACAAAATATAATTTCCAGCACTGTGCCAGGATCAACCTACTGAAGTTCCTGCTTCAGAGGAGTTAACTGAATCCTGTGCGCAAATAAGCATCTTTCCTCATTGAAAGGCTCATCAAAATTCTACCCGCTGTGATGTTTTATTCCCTTTTCTCTGTTTAATTTAATCACATAATATGAATATATGTTTCCAAATGTGAACATCCAATGTTTTTCTTTTTGCACTTGAAGAAAATAATTCTCACTTCTTTTACTTACTCAGGTGAGCATGGCTCAATATTGCAGCGTCTTCGCTTTTCAGGTGGCTTAGTGTCAGGGTCACAGTAATTGTCCTGGACAGTAGAGCTATCATCCACTCTTTTGCAGACCACCTCCTGTTTTTGGAAACCTTGAGAAAAGGAGAACATAATGAATTGAAGAGTAGTTTACCTTCCAATAAGTTAGGTATGCACAGCTTTCCTCTGTGAGGAATCAACCTCACTGGATCGCTGCTGTCTTTTCTGTTCCAAAAGCACTTGACTGCTTCTCTAAAAAGGGAGAGAAGTCCTGGTCATTATACTGCACATTTAGGCAAAATTATTGTTCTCATGTTTAGTAACATAACTGTTTTCAAGTTCAGAAAAGAAACTATTGGTGATTTTAAATAATTAGCAGTCCCATGTGTATAATCTTCTTCATGCTTTCCTTAAAAAAGAAAAAAAAATCTTCATTGCCCCAAATATCATCAGATAAAATGTGTGAATATCCATTTCAATGCAAAACAATGGCTGTATATCTATTTTAAAACAAAACAATAGGGGTGCATTTACGTTTTGATATTTTGTAGGACAAATCCAATTAATTTAGTCTTTGTTAGAAGCGCATGATATTCACACATTT
Organism: Myotis davidii; assembly: GCF_000327345.1. Taxonomy (NCBI): domain Eukaryota; kingdom Metazoa; phylum Chordata; class Mammalia; order Chiroptera; family Vespertilionidae; genus Myotis; species Myotis davidii. The sequence goes on along the minus strand of NW_006289813.1, from coordinate 3,543,577 downwards.
CATTCTTTTCTTCCATTTATATATTTGTTTTTCAAACAGCCCACAAAGTCTAGAATTTAAAGATCGCAGAGAACTTTTGGACTACAACCCATTAATCTACTTTAAAGGAGTTGGGCCCATTGATTATACCATTGTTAAACAGATGCATACATATTCCATAAAATCTGAACTTACAAAAATACTTATCTCATTCTTAAAAACTCTTATAAATGTTTGCCATAGCTAAAACATTCTCATTATAAAATATGTACAATTCTAAGTATGATTGTTATTTATTGGCAAAGACATCCAACCACAACTCGCTCATATGTCACAAAGTACAAAGACATACACAACACACAGACACACTCTGATTTGTGAACATCCCTGGTCAATAGACTTTATGCAGGCTCAAAAAGAAGAATCAAAAGAAGCAAAGATAAGTCTATCAAAATGTCAGAGAAAAGGTCAAACGACAAGAAAAGATTTCAGTTGATATAGAGGTAGCAGGTTGCTCCTGGAATTGGAATAAAAGCAGACGAAGCTATCCCCCTACTCACCACCCTGTCTCAATAACCAGGTAGGAGCATGAGCAGTACCTAGGAAATCACAGCTTCACACCTAGCTAGCCTCACACAAACCTCCAGTTTTGCCTTTTTTCTATTACTTTTAGTAGTAGCCTAAAGAAAAGAGTTTAATAGCAAATTAGGAAAATCAATGTGAAATAGGATCGTTCAGTAAAGGAAACTGTCACCGAAAGAGCTGCATACCAAATGCTCCCCACAGGACCCTTAAAAGTCATGGACTTGTGAGGTGGGAGTGCCTCCATCATGTTTTGCACACTTTTAACCAAGTTGAATTTAAAGATAAGAAATCCCCTGATCAGGAAAACTGTTAAGTGCTGTCGTCTCTGGTGGCGATCAATTGAAGAAGGTGTATTTTATTATTTGCACTGACCCCAGGCTCTCACTGATGACCTTCAACAAGTTTTTAGGCTCTCCTAAATTTAGAGGTTTAAAACACAGCCAAATGACTTACTGACAAAATGTCTTAGAGTATGCGTTGTATTCATTCCCTCCCAACTCCTAAAATAGGCCAAACATCTCAGTTTATGGGATAACAGTTTGGAATTTTTTAACTATTAAACTTTAGATTTTGGGGGGAAGAATGATTCACATCCAGGCGTAGCTGTGATCCATTCACAGATGTTTCACAATATTCATCAGATATCTCCCTGTTATGTCATTCCAGTGGGCAGATATCTAACTAAGTCCATCTGATCTACCTAGACAAAAACCTCTACCATTAGTCACAGGATTCAACTGCCAACTGCTACAGTGAGTGGCTCAGAGTATCCATACACCCGGGTTCAAGTTCCTATCAGGGAGAGCAAGGGGCTATTTTTATTGGTTAGCATGGCTCTTTTTATTCCAGTCATTCAAACATGATTATACTTAGAGTAACATTTTTACCCAATATTTATAAATATGTTTAATCATAATTACAATGTGATTATACTTGCAAGAAGAAAGTTGGCATTCAGCTTAGTATCTTGCTTGTTTTTCAGAAAAGGATACTACAAAATGGAACTGACGTTGCTCTGTATCCATGGCAGTAACATTAATTTGGTTTCTTCAGGTTAAGATAAAAGTCTACTTCCTTTAAATTAATCCTAGACATGTTGTTTGGTTATAATTACATTAATTTTTAAAGTAGCCTTTAATGTAAAAGCAAGGCTTCTGTAATTTCTATCACAGATGAGATGTTAGCTACGAGAGGTGAAATTTGTATTTCATTTTAAGATAGATTTTAGCCATGTATTTGAAAATAGTTAGCTATATAACATTGTTAAAAATTTGAAAAATACACAAAACCAGAAAGAACAAAATAAAAATTATCCACAATTTTATATCTTTGTTGTAGACGTTTCTTTTTAAGGCTATTTTGCATAAAATACTTTTGGGAAAAAAATTAAGCACAAAATAGTTTCTGGTGGGATCCAGTGATTAAAGTTATGTAGTACATAAACCAAAAATGCCAGCTAAATGTGGTCAGCAGGTCATTCATTCATTCATTCATTCACACAGAATAGTTATTAATACAAGGCCCTGTTCTTCTTATGAGATATTTGACTAAGTGCTAAGAATTACAAATAGACTTAATTTTGGTCATGCCCCTCTGACTTCTTAAAAACTAAGAATTAGGGAATTTTGAGGTGTATTTCAGTTTCATAATTTTAGAATACTACCTTGAATAAACAGCTGAAATTACTCCATATTATATGAAGGCGCATTTTTCTTCACATTCATCTTTTATTAATTTTCTTCTAAAATGTTATATTAGACAGTGTGGTATTTCACACTCAAGAACTGACTATACTAGTAATCTATTCCAAATATTTCCACAACAATGAAATATCTCCCTCCAACAGCACAGAAGTTTCCTTCCAACTTTTACCCTCACACTTGGTGGGTTTACAGAATTTTTTTCTTGTTAAGTGAATAGCAACAGGATAACTTTCTAAACCAATGTACCTAATTGGACAGATTTTTAATCACATACTTTTGGATTAAGAAAAATGCAGCATTTAACTTTAGAAAGTAGAAAATACAGATCAACTAGAAATAATATAAACTAAGTCAACAAGAGAAATGATTGAGTTTAGAATCTTTATATTACCAAGCCTCTTGTACACAGTTTCTAGTAATCTGTAAAACATTGCTAAGAAGTTTATTTAAACCCTGTTGGGTATAATTACATCCAGTTACACAAAGTCACTATGCTTTTAAATCTGAAGACTTATAGTTTGTACCCAAAAACATAAAATGTCCACATGACCAGTCCATATACACCTAATTGAAAACAAAATTCTAGTGGCTTTTAGTGTCCATATCCCCTCGAGATATGCAGATGTTCTGCAGAATTTAATTAGTCAAATTTTAAACTGCACTAATTATATTTATCCTTAAATACCTAATGGTACTGGTAGCAAACTCTATACCTATTCTTTTGTTAAATGCAGTACCTCTTCTATGGTTAAAAAATTAGTGGTTTCATATTATAAAATTTAAGTACAAAAATGCCATTAGCAATACAGGGCATATATTAGCAATACTTTAAAATCTCTAAAATGGGTATATCTTATGTAGAGACTTTTACTTTACTTATATTTAAAGAATCAAATATGATGGCTCTTAACATGGAAACATAAGCCTTACTTTCAGTCTAAAAATTTAAATTTGTCAGATCTTATATTTAACTTTTTGCCAATAGCTAAAAGTTACAGATGATCCATTTGTCCATCAAAGGTTCTCTTGTCTAATGGGAGAGAGAAGTACTCAACTTGAATCACTGTCCTAAGCTACACATCAAGAAATGGCTTTAATATTTTGGAACAATTGAGTCCTGGATGAACTCCTTCACCTGCTGTACTTGCTCTAGGTTTATGCGATGATTCCCGTGAAGAGCACGGGATGTTTGCTTAGCAGCCACAGTCCTAGGGCCAAGCCCAAATGAGCACTTGAGACTACAGCTCCTCTTCATTTCTCATCTCCATTTCAGTCCCTCCTCTACTCCCCTTGCAAGCTGCTTAATGTCCTCATGTCCCATCTCTCTCTCTTAATTTTATAAATTCATGTATAATCCTTTTAGCAATATGTTGCTTTTTTCAGGGCAGTTCACTATTTTAAAAGTGGAAAGAGAGTACTCAATACACAGAAATTACCACTTGAATTTTACTAGAAAGAGTGACTA
>NW_006289813.1:3538081-3539812 GCF_000327345.1 Myotis davidii | reverse complement strand
AGGGAAGGTTAAGGGCAGGAGGAAGATCTTCTGAGTCTTCTCAAATCTACTCATAACACCCAGATTTCAGTCCCAGACCATTGAATGGGCTGGTAAGTGAACAGTCAATAACCGCATATGAGTGAGTCAATAAGGGAGTACAAGAGAGGTATCCATGCATCCTTGGGCTGAATGGGCTAACCAACAGCTAGATAATTTAACCTAGAGCCACAGCACATCATATCAGAGCAGTTTTCTGAAGAGGAAGTGGTGGGGAAAGAAGTTAATAAGCCAGAGTTTAGACTAAGAATGTGGTTGGTGGCTAAAGCAACAATTTGCTTAACCACAACACCCAAAGTAGCTAGCAACCAAGACAACACTATATTACCACAGTATACAGAGCATATGGCTAGCAATATTAGCATAATCTAAGTCTTCGGACAGATATCATCCAAAGAGCAACAAATGCCACGAATAAAAAGTCTCTCTCTCTGCCTTTCACTGCTGGAATCTGGCTGTGTGCTGTGTGATTATTGGCCAGACACAAGCATTTTCAGGGCAGAGCAAAGCCCATCTGCCCTGGATCTAACAGCTGGCATGCAGGGTACCAATCAGCTCCACCCGTATGCTTCCTGCTTCTGATGAGCCTCCTGCTAGTTCTTATTGTTCAAAGGCTTTCTTTCTCTGCCTTTTCAGTGTCTTCCCTTCTGTCCTAGCAAAACTAGACGTCCCGAGGGAACAGGATTAAGAAAAGAAAAATGCAACTCTAAAAATATTGTATTTTTCAACTGTGTTTACTGATGGTAAGGTAGGGTGGAGCACACATATACTGCATTTATTTGAAATCACACTATCCCTGGAGGGAATTCCTACTACTCACTATATATGAACAGTAATCTTTTCCATGGCAAGTGTCTAGCTTAATTTAACTCACTGGATTCCTACCATGTGTAAGGCATGGTTTATTCCTTATCATAAGGGGAGAAATAAGTGAGACAGTCTTGACCTCAATGAGATGACATTAAAATGAGGAGGCAAGATTAGGCAAGTACCATTATAATTATGGAAGTCACCTTAAAAAAATGCCCTTTCAAAAAAAATGCCCTTTCAGGTCTAATATTTTTCATTTAATTTTGTTTACTATTGCTGTCTGATTTCTCTTACAAGTTATATATAGCTTTTAAAATAAACACATTTTGCTCAAGTAAAAAAAAATGGGTATAGTAATATCATAAGATTCTATAAAGTTGGGATGATGATGCTTACCATTATAAAAGGCTTTCTTTTTTCCAAAAGTATTTTATGCATAATAACTTGTAAAGGTACATATGATATGGTTGTTAAAAATGGTATTTTGAACAAAAATTTTGTCAAGTGAAACATGATCTGTGACACATACATCATTAATACAATAGGAATGAACTTAAACTTTGTTTTCAGTCTTACCCAAGTTTTTCAGCGAGTGAATACGTATCTAGGCCCTAATCACATTAGGGAAAAATATAATCTCTAAAGCAACAGAAATGAAAGAGGAAAGAACACAGGGGAAATGTTTTAGATTAGCAGAGATTTCTTGCCTTCAGTTATAAATCTTAACATTAAGAGGAAATGCAAGTCACAATATGCATAGTAAACAGTAAAAAATGTCAGGTTATCAGGTGCAATGTTCACATGTAAGACTTTTTACGAGAAGTTAGAAAGCTTAAGTTATATTGAAGATACCCAGGAGAATTCAATGATTTTTAACAAATG
>NW_006289813.1:3536434-3538065 GCF_000327345.1 Myotis davidii | reverse complement strand
GGGAAAGCCATATGCTTAAGGAAAAATAGAAATAGAAATAATGATTATGGACAAATAAGTGAACAAGCATATTAACTTCCAGAAGTGTGAACCAGCCAAGAGCACGAGTTTGCCTGGAGGAGTTACTCCTCTCCCGGGCACGCTGCATGAGAACCGAGCCTGGTGTAATTGATGGCTACAAGATGGTATGCTTTTAGGAGCCGTGATATTCACAGATGCCCTGCTATAATGCCTGGTACAACTAATCCCCTATGTTTAAGGGTCTTCATCCTTCTCAACACTGAAAATGACTTGAAAGTAGGGGATGGTAGTAGAGAGTCAATAGGGGAATGCCACCGCCAATGCAATGACAGACTATTGTCCAGTCTTACAAAAACTTTCTTTTTCAAAGATCAAGACAATAATAGCAAATAATAAATGAAGCTGAATGCAAATCTTTATTCCCTGAAAATTCAGGTCACTTTTTACAAGGGACTTGTATTATTAAATAGGTTTTATGCCTACATTTGGAATATACAGGAATCAAATGTAAAACAACCCTCACAGCTTCAAGCTATGGTATATTATAAAAATTCACATGAAAATAACTTCCATAGGGATTTTTTTTTCTTAAAAACTAGTTACATAATGATTTTTTTCTAAGTGGGGGGGGGGGGAATGATGATAAGTAAAGGGCTTTTAATTATTTAAAACTAAAATTTCCACCTGTTATCTTTTACTTGACACTGAAAGTAACTTTCACATGGTAATTTTTAAATCAAAGAGAAGCAAACTTAATTATAGAATTCAGCTTTTTTATGTCTTTAACACTTAATTTCAATCAAGTCTATTTTGAATCTTCAAAAACAACTAGATTGGTTTTCCTCCGTCTGCTTCACTTGGGATCCTCCACTTTGAGTTCCAGTCAAAGTCACATTATAAATGTCTTTTATACGCTGACAAGTGTTAGTCATTATTATTGTTATTATGTCTATAAAAGTCAAGTCTCAAACCCCTTCTTTGTTTGAAGCACATTCTTTTATTCACTAATAGTGAACTGGCCACTTTTAGTGATGGTAAGAATGTTAGGTACTTAGAACTAGCAAAGAAATTAAAAGGACTGTGAAAAGGCAAAGCATTTGCCTCTGTTTTATCTGGTACTTTGAGAGCTGTTCTCTTTCAGGCAGATACTAGTACTGGCCTAAAGGTTGCATTCTATATTTTTGAATAATAATGGCTTTTTAAAAAAAGTTTAAATGCATTATTTTTAGAATGACTTAGCTATACTTTTAAGTGTACATTATGTTTGTGTTGTATCATTCTTGAGAACAATAAATTATATAACATGAACTTATAATGTTTCCCTAGAAACAATGTAGAAATAGCCAACATTTTAAAGGGGCTATACTAATCTGCATGATAGATTCATTAAAATCATTGGGAAAAAACATGTTATTAATAAATGAATAGTGTAGATTATTAAATAATCTCATTAGGTAGTAAACTGCAGAAAAGAAGTTGCTATCAGGGGCTCTTTTAAATATATAGTTTATTTTCTCTTTCTCTTTTCTTGTTTAAATCACCCACTAATCTTAAACTCTTAAACTGAACTAACAGAGACAAAGGAAGGAAACATATTCAGAGGCACATCA
>NW_006289813.1:3501473-3536415 GCF_000327345.1 Myotis davidii | reverse complement strand
AATACTTAATACATGTCTGAAGGAGAAATTACATATTACTTAAGACCTCTAGTTCCTTAACTAAAAAAATCTAATTTTTAAACTCTGAACACCACTAGGACCCAGAATAAACAAGTTATATGTTTTCTTTTTCCCTCTTCTGAAATGAAATTCAATGTCTATTGAAGTAAGGTGACTAATTTTTATCCAACTTTAATGACATTCATTTTACTCAATATTAATGATACTCATTTTACCCTAAATCAAGAGTTCTCAAACTTTCTTGGTTCACAGCATCCTTAGTGTCTCAGTAAATTTTTCACAGAACCAAGGCAGAAAAAAATGCCAAAGAGTTTCACTTAATAATTAGTTAGGTCCAAACAACTTAATAGTGATAAACTGTGGCATACAACTGATGTGACCGTGTTGGCATTGAAAATGCCCAATATTCTGCAGTGTCCTGGGGCTCCATGATGCAGTTTGAAAAATATGGCCCTAAATCAGAAGAATACAAAATAGCAGTTGTAAAACTATGTAAAGCATCTTAAAAATCTGAAAAAGTAGAGACCGGTTCCAATATTTGTTACCTTCATTTATTATTTGCTTGTTCACCATGAGAATACTGGTGAATTAGGTGAAATCACAGATAGTAAAATAAAAAGAATATGTCTTAAAAAAAAAAAGAATATGTCTTACTTAGAAAGAAGAAACACAGAAAGAATATCTTTTAAGTTTATATGCAATTCACACATATACACACACATTCAAGGCTTAAGATGACATCCAGGGGAACAAAAGAATAATAAATGAAAAAGCACTTATTTAAAATAAGCATCAAACATGCAAGAAAAATTAATTAGGCTAATTAAATATAAAAGTAATGATAATATTTTAAATGGTCAATATTTTAAATGGACAACTGATCAGAAACATTCTTGAATAACCCATAGTATGTATATATAAGAAAAATCTTTATCTTCAAACAAAATCAAATTGGTTGTTACAGAATAATCATGGGGATGGAAAGTACAGCAGAGGAAATATAGTCAATAATATTCTAATAACTATGCATGGTGCCAGGCAAGTAGAAGATGTATCAGGATGACCATTGAGTAAGTTAAGTAATGTCTAATCACTGGAGTGTATAGCTGAAACGAATATAACACTGTATGTCAGCTGTAATTGGAAAATAAAAAATAATTTAAATAAAATTTTAAAAGTTAAAACATTTTAAAAAATAAAACCTAAAACAAATTGCCTCTAAAAATAACCTGTCTCCTTCTTCCTCCTCCTCAATCTGAGCACAGATGTAACTTATCTCTTTTTGCCTCAGCTGTCCAGCAACGAATGTGTAGCAGAGAGATGCCTGTTTGTCAGCAGAAACCTGACCAAATTGAGGTGGTTTTTAAAAATTGTTCAATTACAGTTGCCATTCGATATTATTTTATATTAGTGGGTAGACATAATTTAAAAAGTAGTCCCCAATAAGTCTAGTACCCACCTGGCACTACACAATATTATTGACTACATTCCCTATGCTGGCTGTACTTTATAGCCGCATGACTTAATCCCTTCACCTTTTTCACTCAACCCCCGAAACCCCCATCTATATAGGCAACCATCAGTTTGTTCTATTTATGAGCCTGTTTCTGTTTTGTTCGTTCATTTATTTTGTTCTTTAAATTCCACATTTTAGTGAAATCAGATGGTATTTGTCTTTCTCTGTCTGACTTATTTCACTTAGCATGATACCTTCTAGGTCCAACCATGTTGTCACAAATGGCAAGGTTTCATCCTTTTTTATGGCTGAGTTATATTCCATTGTATATATACCATATCTTTATCTAAGTATCTATTGATGGATACTTAGGTTGCTTCCATATCTTGACTAATGTAAATAATGCTGCAATAAACATAAGAATGCATATATCTTTTTGAATTACTGTTTTGGATTTCTTCAGGTAAATACCCAAAAGTAGACTTGCTGGTTTATAAGGTAGCTCTATTTTTAATATTTTTAGGAACCGCCATACTTTTTCCATACAACTAAGGTACATGCCCTTGCCTGGAATTGAACTCGGGACCCTTTGGTCCACAGGTGGGTGCTCTATCCACTGAGCCAAAATGGCTAGGGCATGATAGCCATTCTGACAGGTGTGAGAGGATATCTCATTATTGTTTTAATTTGGTTATTAGTGACATCTAATGATTATTATAGCATCTTTTCATATAACTATTGGCCATCTGTATGTCCTCTTTGGAGAAATGTCTATTCAGGTCCTCTGTCCACTTTTTAATTGGACTGTTTGGGTGCTGTTGTTTTTTTGTGTGTTACCTTGTATGAGTTCTTTATAAATTTTGGATATTATTGGATGTATCCTTGGTGAATATTGTCTCCAAATTAGTAGGCTATCTTTTACTTTTATTCATGTTTTCCTGTACTGTGCAAAAAATTTTTGGTTTGATATAATCCCATTATTTTTTCTTGTTTCCCTTTCCCAAGGAGATATATCCTTAAAAAAATCACTAAGAGCAATGTTAGGGTTTATGCCCATGTTTTCTTCTAGGAATTTTATAGTTTCAGATCTTACATTTAAGTCTTTAATCCATTTTGAGTTTATTCTTGTATGTGGTATAAAAAAGTGGCCTAGTTTCATTTTTTTTGCATGTATCTGTCCAGTTTTCCCAACACCGTTTATTAAAGAAACTGTCTTTACCCCACTGTAAATTCTTGCCTTCTTTATCATATATTAATTGACCATATAGGTGTGAGTTTATTTCTGGGCTCTCTATTCTGTTCATCGACCCACGTGTCTGTTTCATGCCAGCAACATGCTGTTTTGATTACATGTCATGTGGTATAGTTTGATATCAGTAGCATGATACTTCCAACTATGTTCTTTCTCAAGATTTGCTGTAGCTATTAGGGGTCTTCTGTGATTCCATATAAATTTTGAGTTATTTGTTCTAGTTCTATGAAAAATGCCATTGGTATTTTGATAGGGATTGAATTGAATCTATAGATTGCTTTGGGTAGCACAGACATTTTAAAATGTTAATTCTTCTTATCCATGAGCATGGTATATGCTTCCATTTATTTATATCTTCAATTTCTTTCTTTAGTGTCTTATAATTTTCTAAGTACAGATCTCTTATCTCCTTGGTTAAATTTATTCTTGGGTATTTTATTCTTTTTGATGCATTTGTACATGGGATTGCTTTCTTAATTTCTCTTTCTGATAGTTCATTATTGGTGTGTAAAATGCAACTAATTTATGAATATTAATTTTTTGTCCTGCTATTTTACTAACTTTATTTTATCACTTCTAATAGTTTTATGGTGGATCCTTAAGGTTCGCTCTATATACAGTATCATGTCATCTACAAATGACAGTTTTACTTCCTCCTTTCCAATTTGGATGCCTTTTCTTTCTACTTCTTGTCTGATTTATATGGCTAAAACTATGTTGAATAAAAGTGGTGAACATCCTTGTCTTTTTCCTGATCTTAAGGGAAATGCTTTTAGCTTTTCTCCACTAAATATGATGTTGGTTGTGTTTGTCATATATGGTCTTTATTATGTTGAGGTATGTTCCATCCTTTCCCACTTTGCTGACAGTTTTTTACCATAAATGAATGCTGAATTTTGTCCAATGCTTTTCATGCATCTGTTGATATGATCATGTAATTTTTATCCTTCACTTTGTTTATGTGGTGTATCATTTTAACTGATTTTCAGACATTGAACCAAACTTTCATCCCAGAAATAAATCCCACTTTATCATAGTGTATGATCTTTTTAATGTATTGCTGGATCTGGTTTGCTAATATATTGTTGCAGATTTTTGCATCTATCTTCATCAGGAATACTGGCCTAAAATTTTCCTTTTTTTGTTATGTCTTTGTCTGGTTTTGGAATCAGGGTGATGCTGGCCTCATAAAATGAGCTTAGGAGTCTTCTGTTGTCTTCAATTTTTTTTGGAATATTTTAAAAAGGATAGGTATTAATTCTCCTTTATATGTTTGGTAAAATTCACCCGTGAAGACATTCAGGCCAAGACTTAATGCTTGTTGAGAATTTTTGTAATTCCTGATTCAATTTCATTAGTAGTAGTCTGTTCAGATTTTCTGTTTCTTCTTGATTCAGTCTTGAAAGATTGTATGTTTCAGGAAATTTATCCATTTCTTCCAAATTGTCTTATTTGTTAGCATATAGTTGTTCACAGCTATGTCTGTGGTGTCAGTTGTCACTTTTCATTCATTTCTAATTTTATTTATTTGGGTCCTCTCTTTTTTTCTTGATGAGTCTGATTAAAGGTTTATCCAGCTTGTTTATCTTTTCAAAGGACCAGCTCTTGATTTCATTGATCTTTTGTATTTATTTTAGACTCTATTTTATTTATTTCTGCTCTGACCTTTATTATACCCTTCCTTCTAATCACTTTTGGGCTTGTTTGTTGTTATTTTTCTAGTTTCTTTAGGTGTAAGATTATATTGAGATTTTTCTTGTTTCTTGAGGTAGGCCTGTATTACTATGAATTTCCTCTCAGAACTGTTTCACTGTGTCCCACAGATTTTGGGTCATTGTGTTTTCATTTTCATTTGTCTCAAGGTATCTTTTGATTTCTTCCTTGATCTTGTTAACCCATTCATTGTTTAGTAGCATGTTATTCAGCCTCCATGCGTTTGTGTGTTTTTCAGTTTTCAAATTGAGTTCTTTGGTATACAATTTTTGTACTTCTACACAAAGAGGAAGAAAGAAAACCCTAGAAAAAAAACAATTTGGGAAAAGTAATCAGAAGTGTCAATAAAGTGAATCGCAGGACAAAGATTGTATATATTTTGAGTATAAATTTAAAACTACTACATGCAAACTGAATATGTATTTCTGTCCTTTCTTTGCACTACAAAGGAAGTATCCTTAAGGTTTCTTCAGTAGCAGAACAGGTGCAAAGTTAAATGCAACAAGTACAGCATCAACTCTTAATTAGTTGGCTTTTGGAAGGTTTTGCTTTAAGCCTAAGGGTTGTATTAAATAAGAGAAGATGTTAAGGAGGTAGTGTGGGTACAAGGGAATGATTTGAATAGTGTGAAATGAGAGTACATTCAGAAAGATAGAAAATTATCATTAATACTGCTGCATTTTACAAAGATTCATCCCCTATCAAAAAAAAACACAAAACAATGTCCTAAAACAATAGAAGAATTTTTCTGATTAGAACTATAAGTCACAAAGAGAAAATAAGTTTCTTATTAGTTTTCATAGATATTGAGTTAAAACAGGGATCATATCTTACATTCTGACTTGTGGGTCTAAATTAAAGTTGAATATATATCCATTTACACATTTTAACACCCTAAATACCACAAAACTTGAAATTAGAAGAAAGAGCTTTCAAAATCTGATTAGCACAGTTTCACTTGATATTAGCCAAAAGGCCAAGAAGTGATATTTAGCACAATTTTAGTGCATTTTAAAAACATTAACTAGAGGCTTATAAGTGATCCATCAGGTAAAATATGGCATGCAAATAAACTGAACTATAAAAAAGCTTTCCAAATGCATGTCCAAGGCCAATGCCCACACAAACAAATTATGAAATTAATTGGCATCCTGCCATCTTTTTCATTCCCTTCTCTGGTGATCCTCTATACTTTCCCATTCCAAATACTTATACCCAAATCTCATTAACCACTACAGTCAACTAGTAGCCAATTAATAAGAGATGTGAGTTAGAAATGGTCCCAGAGGTAACTGAATCTGAATGTAAATCATTTGAAAAATAAATAAACTTTCAATCAACCTCTAAGGCAGCTCTTCTCAACCTTAGCTGTGCATTAGAATTACCTAGGGAGCTTTTAAAAATCTGATGCCCAGGCCACACTCTTAAGGAATTAAATCAGAATATTTAAGGGCGGTGCCAAACACAGAATTGTTTAAAGTTCTCCAGTAATTCCAATGTGCAGCCACAGTTGAGATCCATTGCTTTAGGGAAAGCATTTGAAACAATGAATTTTCAAGCTTAGTGAAGAAGCTATTTTTAAATGGGGATACATCATGTGGCTCTGTTGAGGTTGCCAACTAGTGAAAACGCTCTGTTCAAGGTAAAGACCATTTTTATTAAGAAAGTAAATGCTACATTTTAAAAATCACTAGAGACTCAATTTCTAATTCCTAATTTCAGCAAGTTACTTCACTTGAGTTTTACCTACAAAATAGAAATAATAATAACAATGTCTACCTCATGGTGCTGCCAAGAATGACCAAATGAAACAGGGCACCAGAAAATGTTTTTCAAACTATAAAATTGTATTTATTATTACAGAGCTCAATTGTAGAACCATTTATCATTAAAAAGACTAGTTGTAATGTGGATTACAACTATAATGTAGATTATTACCTAAAAGATTTATCACTTTGTGTTAATAGACATTAGCTTGATAAAACCTATGTGTCTAACCCAATGATTCTCAAAGTCTGGTTTCTGAACCAGTAGCAGCAGCATCACTGGAAACTTGTCAGAAATGCAAATTCTTGGAATCTATGCCAGACCCACCAAATCAGAACCTGAAGGCAGAACCTAGCAATCTTGTTTGAACAAACCCTCTAGGTAATGTTGATGCACACTAAAATCTGAGAATCCCATATCTAGCCAAGCATTAATAAAAATGGAATATGTATGACTAAAATCAAAGGATGAGTGTACAGTATTTGTTATTTGAAGCTTTAGAAGTCAGAGTGCAAAGGCATACTGGCATAAATTACTAGTAGATAAAAAACACTCCTAAATCTTTGTATTTTAAAATAATACAATTCTTACTGCCCAGCCAACCTTTATCAATTGACACATTAATCATGAATATAATGGTAGTATATAAATTTGGGAGTCAGATAAACTACAGAGCATTCAATAGTTTGGATAAGAAATAAAAAACCAAAAACTCTATTTGAAGTAACAACGGTTCAGAAAATAGCTAACTTTTAATTCATGGGCTTGGGTTTTACTCAGAGGAAGAGTTAAAACTGTATCTTAAAAATCACATTTATCCTGAAGACAATACCCCATAGCATGTCTATGTTTTCATTCAGGCTAAGGAAGTGTTTCATCACTGACTCAGAGAAAAGACCGTTACTTGGACTTAATCACCAGCAATGTTTCCTGAAGCATTAGATTTGTCATTGCGTCTGCTAAGCAACCGAAAAACAGTCTCAAAACTTCTTATCTTCAAAGATCTCACAAGAAAAAACTATCAATATTGCTCTCAAACACAAAGTCCAAAGATCTTCCATTAATAAAACATGCAGGTTAGCAATAGGTAAGAACATTGAGGCGTCTTGTAAGATTGCAATAGAAAGTTCTTTGAGATCTTGTTTTCTCTTTTTCCATTTAAAAAGATTTTGACAGCCTTAAGACACATAACACCACCCTGGAAAGACTAGAGTGAAGTATACCAATTGAGAACTAACTTTAGTATTCATCCTTAGTTACTTAGTAAAAAAACTCAGTAGAACTGACTTTTTCCTGGAAGATTCCTTAACAGTAGATGAAGTTCCATTTACTACTACCAAGCAGATAACTGGTTCCCTCTTTGATCAAGATTTCCAAGTCTCAAAAGATTTCCTCAATCATATGCTTCCTGTATTTAAAGAACTTGGGGGTTAAAAATTGGGGGTATGTGTAAGTAGAAATAACTCCAATAATTGATATTGGTATTCTGTATCATAGGAAATATTTCCCACCTATTCAGAGTAAATAAAACAAAAGAGAGGAGCTTGATTTTACTCATCCATGCTAACCAAAATTATATTGTGTCTTTGTGGCAATCCTTTAGCTCCACCTCATGAGAAAAACAGCAATTATAAGCTCTCATTTTCCACACTGGGAAGAACTAGAACAAATATATAATTGCCAAAATAATTCCTTTTGTTCATTCACTCTTCTACAAATATTTATTGAGTGCCTAATATGTGCCAGACATTGTTGTAGGTGCAAAAGAATCTAGAGAGATGCACAGACTTCAATGATGAGGGTGTGGATCCTATGTGTCTAGAGTGCTAGGCTTTAAATTTCTCTGTCAACCAAGACCAGTGGTTCTCAAACTGACCAAGCATCAGAAGCACCTGGAAGGCTTGCTAAAACATAGATTGCTGTGCTCCATCCAGACAGTTCCTATTCAGTGGGTTTGAGATAGGGTCCCAAAATTAGCATTTCTAATAAATTCTCAAGTGATGTTGATGCTGCTGGTCTAGGGACCACACTTTGAGATCCACTTACCAAGACAAATGGGAGCTCTTCACACTAAGCCTGCCAACTTTCAAGTACTGTACATCTCTCTTCCAAAGAAGGCAATGACCCCATGAATGCTGTCACAATCACTTACAACTGAGCACTATTCCAATTCCCAGAACCACCTCAAATATCTCTGATTAGTAACTTCAGAGAGAAAAGAGAAGTATAAATAACAAAGAAAAGAAAATTCTCTTTCCAGGGGCTTTTCGCCCTCCTTTTCTTTTGATTTATCACTTATCACAAGAAGTTACTCTTCTAATATGATTTCTCAATACAAGTGCTATGGAAAAGAACAACACTCATTTAGATTTTTCATATTTCTTTAAGAAAATCAAGGCTTTTCTTTTAAATTCACTTTTCATGACCTATTTTTCTCCTTTTTTTGTTGGACTATCCCCTTTTTGAACAAAAGAATCATAGGGTTAGAAGGAACATTGAGAATTCATTTAATCCCTCGTTGTCCTCAGACAAAACTATGTCTAAATCATCCCCAAATATAGCAATTTTTAGTACAAAGACGAATAGACCCTAAGAATTTGCCATTCAACTTTCTGTCACATACTTGAAGATACACTTTCCCTCAGCCTTCTTTTCTCTAAGTTATCAACCTCAACACTTAGACTATCCTCATTAGATTTCCTAAACTTTAAATGATTTTAACTCTTTTTAAATAAGTTTATCTCATCTTACCTAGGACCTGACTTATGTATGTACTGTTAAGGGGAAAGTATCGATTGAATAAAAAAGGAATTTAATTGGAAGAAATCTATATGTATAAATGCCACTAACGAATAATACACTGGCATTCACTTGAATCATTCATTTTAAATATCCTTTATTTTATTTAAAAAAACAGTAATGTCCTATACTTTTTATATCTTTACATTACAAATCACCAACCATTTCACACATAAAATGGATGGGAATTAGAAATTTTTAAAAATATGCCACAAATTATACATACCATGTTTCATGACACTTCACACAGAAGAAAACATTATTATTATTATTATTATTATTATTATTTGCTTTTTTATTTTAGACAGTGCTTACTACTGAATTTGGAGTTGTAGTTAATAATTTACTTCTGCATGAGTCCAAAAATACTAAATTTATTATATGAAATTCATTTCTGTGAAAATAATTTCTCTGATTTAATCCTTGCAAATCAGAGGCATCAGAGATTCACTGAGTATAGGACAAGATTGGATAAAGTTCACGTTAAGTGATAGGTTTCCAAGAAGTTTAGAAAAGAAAAATTGGTAATACATTGGAATATGGGGTAAAATGGGATCATTCATTTTATTTCAATTTCTCCCATTCTAAATATAACTACTCAAAATTTAGTCTTTGCTTTCAGAATGGTGAGGCGCTTTAGTCTAGCGTAGGCCTGAAGGATAGGATTGTTCCTCTGCCTATTGCAATCAGGTGTACGGTGGAGGCGATGCATTTAGTCTCCAGAGAGAATGAAGATGCTGCTTGCACAGCACTTCTACTCACCAGTCCATGCAGCAGCAAAGGTGTTGGCTTTGAAGGAAGCCAACTGTCCTGCTCTCCCAGCCAGAGGTAAAGAATTGCATTGGTGGCCACTAGAGGGAGGAGGATTAGGAATAGAGTAAATTGTGGGGAAAAGGCACCCATGAAAAAAGCACATGGGACAACCAACACATCACCAACCACCGCCTAGCAGCTACCTCTCTGAGGGACTATACTGGGGGTCAGGATACACCATTAACCCAGAGACCCAGACACCAGTAATGATTGTAGTATCCTGGTAAAGAGCCCCTTAACTTTGATGGCAGGAGAAGGGAGATTGCGTACGATAATGGGAAACACACAAGCACACAAACACACAAGCACACGGACATACATTCTCATGCCCCATTACAAGAAGCTGTATCTGTGCCACCTGATTCTTGCCCATTTTCTTATTTAAAACTCTTGATGTTCTTTACCAAGAATGTGTTCACGAAAAGCAAATAGCCCACCTTCAAGTTAGTCTTGGGAGAAGCATCAGCAGAGACACTCATTGTGCCAAGATGTATTTTACCAACAAATCTGTACAAATTACATGAGGTTAAAAACAAATGGAATATAATATAATTAAAGCAAAGTTTCTTTTGCTAAATTACAGCTTGGAGCAAACCTGCAAGAAATGTTTCCAATTAGCTTCTTTAGCAAACACAAGGCATAGCTCACAACATGTTTTGCTTTCCATGCCGCCCTCTGGGTGGGCGGCCTAGTGGTTGTCTTACCTCCAGCACAAGTAGTGGAGCATTCTGACCAAGGCTGATGATTCCAGGTAAAGCCAATATCACTGTCTCCACTGCCAGTCCGAGTGATAGGAACATTGAACTTATACGTAATTCCCTCATACGTATCTTGATAAAGAACCTGCCATTGAAAACAACTGGTGAAGATAATTAAAATACAATGAGCCTTCATTCAGATACTTAGTATTTCTTTTGAAGAAGATAATGCCATAAAGTAAGCCTTATAAGAAATTTAAGATAACTTTTAGAACACATGCACTTATCTTGAATTTTCTCCTTCCATTTTCATAGGTAATTTAGAGTCATTTCTTTCATCTACCTTGTCTGGTTATAAAAACATTATTCAACTAAGCAATGAAATGGTCAAACATTCATATGGGAGAGCACTCTGGCTTTAACTTTACAAGGATTTTAAACACTTGGGCAAACCATTTCACCTTTATTTACCTAATTTATCTATAAAGCAGAGAAAATAAAGAGGCAAAGACACATTTACCATGACAATGAGATTTGTCGTGGTGGGACCTGGAGCTACCAAGGATTCTGGTTCATCAGTTGGTCTCTTGTAGCGAAAAGTTGTCCCAGCAGCATCAAATTTCTTAGGCCAGTCAATAGTCCAACCACAATTAAGATAGTATTCATCTGATTCAGATTTTAAAGCTAAAAAAAAAATCACAGTACACCTAAAAATATGAAACTTCATTTACCACAGTGTCACTGGTAAATAACTGCACTGAAGTATTCAATGAATATTCAATGAATATTCATTTCCATTTAGAGATGGAATTCTTGACTATTTTCTAAAGTAAAACTTAAAATGGTAATTTCCATGTGAATGCCAAGAAGATATTAAGTATTTATGACAGGGGTGGGCAAACTTTTTGACTCGAGGGCCACAATGGGTTCTTAAACTGGACCGGAGGGCTGGAACAAAAGCATGGATGGAGTGTTTGTGTGAACTGATATAAATTCAATGTAAACATCATTACATAAAAGGGTACGGTCTTTTTTTGTTTTTATAGTTTTAGTTTTATTCATTTCAAACGGGTCGGATCCAGCCCACAGGCCGTAGTTTGCCCACGGCTGATTTATGATGTCATTGATAGAGAGGAATAAAATGTTACCTGGAGAAATAAACATATGGAACTAGCAAGGAAAAGTATGACAAAAGAAATAACTAGGAATAGGAGAGATGGAGGAAACAGACTTTCCTGTCTAAATATTAAAAAGTAATTATATGAATATGGGGTGGGAGAAACTATAGTACTGGCACCCAGACAGACAACAACGCAACCAAACAGACAGTTAAGAAATAACAATCAATAAAGAAAAAAATAACAAAGCATCTTAAAGTATACGACAAAAGAAGCATCTTAAATTAGTTTAAAAAAAGATAACAAGATATGAAACTAAGACAAAAGACTAGCCACTTGGCAAATAATAAATTCAGCATTATGATGATGATGATGATGATGATGATGAATTTATATTTTGTTTGTTATAAGTACCACAATTCCACTCTTAGGTACATATCTAAAAGAAATGAAAATAGGTACTCAAAAAAATATTTGTACATACATGTTTATAGTAGCACTATTCCCAATAACCAAAAGTGGAAACAACTCAATTGTCCATCAATGGATGAAAGAATAAACAATTTGTGGTATACACAATACAATGAAATATTATTCTGCCATTAAAAGAAGTACTAATATATGTTGCAATGGTTATGAATTTCAAAAACATTATGCTAAATGGAAAAGGCTAGACAGAAAAAGTCACATATTGTAAACTGCCATTTATATGAAACTAGAGGCCCAGTGCACAAAATTTGTGCGCGGGGGGGGGGGCGTGTCCCTCAGCCCAGCCTGCCCACTCTCCAATCTGGGACGTCCCGCTCAGAATCCAGGACTGCTGGCTCCCAACCACTCACCTGCCTGCCTGCCTGCTTGCCCTTAACCACTACCCTGCCAGCCAATTGCCCCTAACTGCCCTCCCTGCTGGCCCAGTCACCCCTAATTGCCCTCCCTTGCCAGCCTGATCACTCCCAACTGCCCTCCCCTACAGGTCAGGTCACCCCCAACAGCCCTCCCCTGCAGTCCTAGTCACCCCCAACAGCCCTCCCCTGCAGGCCTGGTCGCCCCTAACTGTCCCCTGCAGGCCTGGTCACCCCCAACTGCCCTCCCCTGCTGGCCCGATTGCTCCTAACTTCCCACCTCTGCAGGCCTGGTTCCCCCTAACTGCCCTCCCCTGCAGGTTCGGTCACCCCTAATTGCCCTCCCCTGCTGGCCTGGTCACCCTCAACTGCCCTCCCTTTCAGGCCTGGTTGCTCCCAACTGCCCTCCCCTGCCAGCCATCTTGTGGCAGCCATCTTTGACCACATGGGGGTGGCCATCTTGTGTGTTGGAGTGATGGTCAATTTGCATATTACCTCTTTTATTAGATAGGATATCCAGAATAGGTAAATCCAATAGAGACAGAAAGCAGATTGATGGTTACCAGGGGTTGAGGAATGGGGAGTAACTGCTTAATGGACACAAGGTTCTTTCTGGGGTGATGAAAATATTTTGGAATGTACCAATGCCACTAAATTGTTCACTTTTAAATGGTTGAGTTCTATTTTATGTAAATTAAACCTCAATTTAAAAAAATGGTTTAAAAAGAGAGAAAGAATAAATGCCAGATGGGTAAATCTTTGAAATTAAACAGTTGAATCATAAAATGCTTGGAGAAAACATGGCAGATCTTTTAAAAAGTAACACTGGGATATAAAAAGCTTTTTTAAGTATGACAAAACCCACAGAAAATATAAAGGAAAGGATTAATAAATATGCATACATAATTTTAAGACCTATATTAAAAATGCATTAAAAACATTTAAAACTATTGGCAGAAAAAGGTTATTGGCACTACTGATAAGAAAAAATGGTGTGGTTCACATACACAATGGAATATTACTCCTTTTGTGACAGCATGGGTGGACCTAGAGAGTATCATGTTAAGTGAAATAAGGCAGTCAGACAAAGACAAGTACCATACAATTTCACATATATGTGTAATCTAACAAACAAAATAAACTAACAAACAAAATAGAAACAGACTCATAGATACAGAGAACAGACTGACAGTGGTCAGAGGAGGGGGTATTGGGAAACTGGGTGAAAAAGGTGAAGGGATTAAGCAAAGGGAAAAAATACCTCATAGACACAGACAACAGCATGGTGATTACCAGAGGAAAAAGGGGGTGAAGGGGAGGTAAAAAAGGGTATAGAGGGGATAAATGGTGATGGAAGGAGACTTGACTTGGTGTGGTAAACACACATCTATATAATATAATACACAGATGATGTATTATAGAATTGTACGCCTGAAACTTAATAAGATATACCTTTATTTATTAATAAAATATAATTTTAATAACCAATGCTACCCAATAAATTCAATAAAAAAAATTTTTAAAGAGAAAAATACAGTGATGATTTTGATAATGATTACATGATTTCATAATGACAAACATGGCAGTTTAAGTATTTTGTTATTATTTTAGCTTCTTCTTTCACATCCATAACTCATTTCCTAAACCCATTTCTTCTAGGAATTACTTTGTCTACCTCTGTAATTTACCCAATAAATGTTCTCTTACAAAAATTTTTTTTTAATTTATTGGGCCAGATAAACAAGCAGCTCACCCTGGCCTGTGTTGCTCACTGGTTGGAATGTCGGCTCCAGCATCAAAGGGTCTAGGGTTCCATTCCTGGTCAAGGGTCCATACCTGGGTTGCAGGTTTCCTCAGGCCCAGGTTGGGCGCATGTAGGAAGCAACCAATCGATGTGTCTTCTCACATCAATGTTCCTCTCTCTTTCTCCCTCCCTCCCTTCCACTCTCTCTAATGGGGAAAAACAAAAACAAAAACAGAAGCAGCCCAAAAAGACTATATATAAAGGTCATGGTGCAGTCTCTGCCTCTCTGGACCTCTACCACTTGTCCTTAACAGTACAGACCATTTTCATGCCCCCACTCCAATCTGACTGGCACATTTACTTGTATTTTCTTGACTTCAGATATGTTATGATGATTCATTTGTCAAAAACAAATCTAATTAACCTTTTAAGATAAGAACATGTCAACCAATTTTAAGGATTATTTAGTTTTAAATTTTTCTTGTATTTAAAATTTGTTCTTTTCAATTCTCACAGTGGTTTTCTGTTTCATTTAAAATATCAGCCCTAACCGGTTTGGCTCAGTGGATAGAGCGTCGGCCTGCGGACTGAAAGGTCCCAGGTTCGATTTCAGTCAAGGGCATATATCTTGGTTGTGGGCACATCCCCAGTAGGAGATGTGCAGGAGGCAGCTTATTGATGTTTCTCTCTCATCAATGTTTCTAACTCTCTATCCCTCTGCCTTCCTCTCTGTAAGAAATCAATAAAATCTATTAAAAATAAAATAAAATATCAGAATTACTTATGTTAAATAAGGACGTCTGAACCTGTATAATATGAACTAGTAAAATAAAAAATAAAACCAGACCACCCCCCCTCCGCCAGCAGCTTTGTAGTCTCCTTCAATTTGAGCTCTCACTTTCCATTTACCCAACTATTCAGCTAACACATTTTTGCTGGTACCATAATGTAGTTCAGAAAACACTGAGCATTTAACAAGTACTGGGTAATTTACTAGGGGAGGAGGATGTGGTATTATGGACAGAGAATTATCCAAGGGAAAAAAATTAATGTTACAAGTCTTATTTTTGTTTTGAGTCTTGCTGATTCCAAAATTATGATGCAAAAATAAAGGGCTCTTCTTGAATAAAGGAAAAGCCTGATTATACTGGTGTTCTATCCAAAGATGTATTCTGGATGTCATCTTATTTTTTAAAGACTTAATGAAAAGGCAATGATATGTTAAAGGACATAAGAACTCATCCAGGCCTCACTAGGGGTCTCTGGAGAACCTAAATCTGTTTTAAAAGATCAAACATCAAATAAGTAGAATATCCACTTCTTTCCCTGTTGAAATAACTGGTACTAGATTTGCCCTTCAACTGTAAACAACTAGAAAATTCACAAAACATGTGAATTAGCTGTTCTTAGACATTGGCCAGGACAGGGCAGGACTGTGATATATGCAAGAAGGAAAACAAGGTGAATTTGATCTTTCGATTTAAGAAATAATAGTCTTTTCAACAAATGGTGTTATAGTAATTGAATATCCATATAAAAAAATTGAACCTCAACCCTTACTTTATACCTTATATAAAAACTCAAAATGGACCATCTACCTAAATGTAAAAGCTAAAACTATAATTTCTTAAGGAAACATTGAAGATAATATTTGCAACCTTAAGGTAGGCACAATTTCTAAGGTAAGACATGAAAGCCCAAACAATAAAAAAATTTAACAAATTAGATTTCATGCAAATTAAAAGACACCATTTAAGGATAGAAAATAGATAAGCCAGTGACTGGGAGAAAGTATTCATAAAACATGTATTTGAACAAAGACTTGTATAGAATACATAAAGGACTCATAATTTAATAAAAAATTTTAAATAGGCAAAATAATTTTGAAAAGGAAGGGAGCATTTGGAACTCGTCTACATTATTGGTGGGAATATAAATAATACAACCATGTTAGAAAACAGTTTAGTAATTTCTTATAAAGTTAAACATGTACTTATCATATAACCTTACCATTTCACTCCTAGGCTTTTATCTATGAGAAATGAAAATATATGTCCACACAAAGCTTGTCTATAAATGTTCAAAGAAACTTTATTCATAATGGTCAAAGACTAAAAATGACCCAAATATTCTTAAGTGAGTGGATAAAAATATTATGATATATCCATACATTAGGATATTATTTAGTAATAAAAAAGAGTGAACTTCAGATACACTCAACAATATAGATGAATCTCAAAAACATTATGCTGAGTTAAAAAAGCTATACATAAGTATATACTGTATTATCCCATTATGTTAAATTCCAGGAATATAATGAAATACATGTCAGATAAAAGATCAATGTTTGCCTGAGGCTAAGGCTAGGGGCATTTAACTGCAAAAGCAAAGAAGAGGATGTTTTAGAGTCAGAAATGATCTACATTGTGGCTGTGTTATATATACATATAAATAATGTCAGTACTCTTTCAACTGTATACTTATAATGGATATACTTCATTATATATAAATTATTCCCCAATAACATTGATTTTAAAAATCAAATAGGCAACTCAGTGAAGAGTAAGCTATAAACTACTAATTTTTGTGTTTAGTTCTTACATGTGGTCCTATAAGACTTGTAATTTCATTTTAGCATGAAAGTATTCCATCTCAAAGCAGTATGTCCGTTTTTTCTTTTTCCATCACTATTTATCCCTTTATGCCCTCTTCACCTCCATTCACCCCCTACCCTCACCCTCAATCACCACAGTGTTGTCCATGTCCATGAGTTCTCTACTTTTTCTTCTCAATCCCTCCGCACACACCCCTGCCCCAAACTCCATAGCTGTCTGCCTGCTCTCTCAGTCTGTCTCTATTTGGCAAAGCAGTATGTCTTTTCCTTCATGATATTGTGCTATCCCTTCTCCTTAATTTTTGAAATCTACCAAAATATGCTACTCACCAATATAGGCAGGTGACACGGCAACTTCTCTGACTTCAATATTAACAGAACCTCTTGGTATCTGCACAACTGTCAGGTAGCCTGGACCACAGAAGACAGCCAGTGTAAGTAGATTCTGTAGCCTCAGCCAGAAAATGAGTGTTTAATAACCATTCAGTAATGATTTTCCTTATTCTACCATGCTTTCTTCGGCTTTTCACTATACAAATTATGAAATATGGGCAAATTCCCCTTTGGGTTAATGAATACCTCTAGAGTATTTTTCTTTTCCTCTAAAATACCTTCAACATGTACAATATTGGTTCATTTTATTTTCTCAACCGTAGCCCACACATCAATCTACTGTGGAAATTCATATCTTAAAGAAACATGGCAAAATGAAGTCAAGTAGAAAGGAAATAATATTTACTTAAAATATCTTACATAGGAACTCTCCTGTAATGTTGGAGGGCATGCAGACTGGTTCAGCCACTGTGGAAGACAGTATGGAGTTTCCTAAAAAGTTAAAAATGGAACTCCCATTTGACCCAGTAATCCCACTTCTAGGACTATATCCCAAGAAACCAGCAACACCAATCAGAAAGGATATATGCACCTCTATGTTCATAGCAGCACAATTTACAATAGCTAAGATTTGGAAACAGCCTAAGTGCCCATCAGCAGAAGAGTGGATTAAAAACCTGTGGTACATCTACACATGGAAGATACCACCGAGTCGGGTATTAAACAACAGCAATGGGGAGGGAGTCAACTGCGGTTAAAGAAGACATATGTAAAACTTTAGACAATAAAAAAATAAAATAAATATCTTATGTGAAGCCATATTTAATACTTTAAAAGACTGAAAGTAATTTGGGGGGTGGGGAGCAATGTCTGCCTAAATAATGAAATTTTAAAATAAGGGGTGGTGGTGGTGATCAAATGTGTTGCCTATTCCAAGCACACAGAGGCGTGAGGAAGAGTTCTCTCTACACACTCACCTCCTCCTCTGGGTGACGTCTCATTGAAGAACCCTTCAACGGCATCGCATGTGCTCCCATCCCCTCCACAGACTCGGCATTTATCTTCCCTAACACTGGATTCCAAAATATTATCACAACCTACATGCTGCAAACAGAGAAGAATATTCAGTGTGTGAAAAAAAAAGGAATTCTTACTAAGCAAATAAATATAGCGTATTTATTTACTTGTTTTTCCAGTAAAGGAAATAAAAACAAGAAATATTTTCCTCTCTCCACTTTTACCTTCACTCTCCAATAAGTTCTAGCTAACATTTCTCAACACATAAGTTTAAAGAAAAAAAATTCTGATTCCCCAGGAATGGATGTCTGTATTTCCAACCTAGATTTAATTATTTATAGATACCATGCTTCAATTCTTAAAATATTATAATTTGTTAGCAATGGACTCTTACTTATACCCCAAACCAATACATTCAAGAACTGAGAAAAATGGCATTTAGTCCTATACAAGGTTATAACAGCAAGAGTCTTGACTGGGCATGACATTTTGTCCTTTCTCAATCACTAGCCCTTTTGGATTATCCAATTGTTAGAGTCAAGGATTGGTTGTGGAAATCATGAGTGGGTAAATCTTTAAAAATGAATACCTGTACCCACTGGCTGAATAAAATTGCCATAAACTCTACCATTCTGTCTTTCACTGAACCACAGAGATGTGGATTCTTATATATTTTTGGTCCAAATTTTGGAACTTAAATTTGTATATTTGACATTTAGCCATTGATATCAGGCATGTAATCTCTGAATATACTAGTAACCTGTACCTGGGTTTTTATTATCTAAAAAGAATTTTAATATTGTCACAGAAATAACCTTTTCTTCAAGTAAATACACACACACACACACACACACACACACACACACACACACTGGGCTATCAGATACATTTGGAGGCTAGTAGCCAGAAGGACAGAAACTTTTGTAAGAAATTATGAGACTAAGTAAAATAGACAATGTTTTTATATCTTCTTTCTTTCTGGGACTTAGCTTTGCACTACTCTTTAAAATAAAACAAAAACAAGAAATAAAACCCTATATAATAAGGAGCTAACATGCAAATGGTCATCACATCCTTACGCGGTCATGCCATACACCTCAGACACTCAACACTGGGGATAGAGGAATGAGGACCAGCCAGGCACAAATGAGCTCGCGAGAGAGGAATGGGGACCAGCCAGGCTGTGGCCTGGGAGAGGGACAAGCCACACGCCCTGCAGTCCCGGGTGCCAACAGCTGGGGCTGGGGCCCGGGAGAGGGACAAGCCACCCGTCCCATGATCCTGGACGCCAGCAGCTGGGGCTGCGGCCTAGGAGAGGGACAATCCGCATGCACCATGGTCCCTGCGGTCCCAGGAGCCAGCAGCTGTGCCTGCGCCTGTGGCCTGAGAGAGGGACAAGCCACCCGGCCCGCAGTCCTGGGTGCCAGTGCCTGTGCCTGCAGGCCAGAAGAGGGACAAGCCACCCGGCCTGCGGTCCTGGGTGTCAGTGCCTGTGCCTGAGGACCAGGAGAGGGACAAGCCACCCACACTGTGGTCCCAGGTGCCAGTGCCTGTGACCCTGGAGAGGGACAAGCCACCAGCCCCATGGTCTTGGGCACCTGCGGCTCTGGCCAGGGCGAAGTCACCTGCTCACGGTCCCCTGCGGCTGCAGCCAGCCCAAGCAAAGCTGACCCAGGTCCTAGGTGCCTGCAGCTGGCCAGAGGGTGGGAAGCCCAGTCCCAGGTGTCTGTGACCAGCTGGAGGAGGGAATCCTGGGTCCCAGGTGCTGCGGGGTGAGGCAGAGGCAGTTAGGGGCAATCAGGCCAGCAGGGGAGCAGTTAGGGGCGATCAAGCTGGTAGGGGAGTAGTTAGGGGTGATCAGGCAGGCAGGCAGAGGGGCCAGGGGTGATCAGGCAGGCAGGCAGGAGAGCAGTTAGGAGCCAGCGGTCCCTGATTGAGAGAGGCAGTCGGACATCCCCCAAGGGGTCCCGGATTGGAGAGGGTGCAGGTTGAGCTGAGGGACCCCACCCCCTCCCCCGCATGAATTTTGTGCACCAGGCCTCTAGTGATCATTTAAGCAACCTTGCATTCTCCGTTGATACAGATATCCAGTGAATCCATATTGCACCGAGTCCCATCAATCACTGCGGGGGCACGTTCAGTGTAGAAGTTGTAGCCATCAGCCAAGCAGTTTAATGCACAAGGTTTCATTCCACCTGGACAAATGCAGTACAAAAGAAATAAATGGATTGCTTCTCCTATGAGACAGTGATTCAATATTCCCCATAGCAAATGTACAATTCATATAGACATCATTCCCTGACTATATCCCTGGATGTGTAGGTTTCTTTCCTCTTGCTAAAATTTCATGTTTATTTTCATTCCTTGTTCAACTCAATGAAGGTCCTGCTAAGTAGTTTTCAAGTTTAAAAATTTTAAGTGTTTCCAATATATGTTTACAATATCTTTACGGTCAAAAGGGATCACAGTGGAGGTACCTGAATATTGAAGCAAATGAATGAAATAAAAACTGTTTTTAAAAAATGAACCGAGGAAATAAAGCTTAAGGAGGCTTGAAACTATTACCTTATATGACAAATCAGAATTTCTACAACATATGTAACTTGTTATGGAAGCCGATACAAAAACTCTCCTATGTTAGCAGGGACATGGTAGTTGTAAAATAAAACTATTTGTACCTGTTTTTAAACATATCATATTCCGTGACTATGGCTTTAATGTGGAGATAAATTGTTATCAGACTAGCAAATCAAAGATAAAATTAATTATAGTTTTAAAATTGAATAGTTAAAATAATATCTAATATTATTTTGTGAACATATATAATAACTTGAGCATTTTCATTTTGCCATTGAAATTTGTATTTTTTAAGGTTGACATAAAAGATAGGTATGAATAATAGCCATTTAAAACAAGCAAAGTACATGTCATAACCTCATAATATATTGAAAAGTAGCAATAAATATGGATATATTTCATTCAAAACAGCACATGAAAAAAGTGACTTATAAATATGCAACTATTGATTAAAAATATGACGTAAGAAGAATACTTCCTGTTCAATCTTCCTTTTATGAAGTTAAAAACACTTTGGTCTTATTCTAATTATTTTGCTAAAATTTCTCTTTGAAATAAAGCTGACTACTTCTTATAAAGAATATAAGGCAGAAAGATTGAAATGACATGCCTAAGGTAGACACAGGTTGCTGCAGAGTGAAGGTATGTGGAGTAAAAGAGAGAAGCCAACTGGGTGGTGAAGACAATGATAAGTGAGAGACAGAACATTCCATTAAAAGGAGATCACTGTTATAGTTGACTAGAGGCCCGGTGCACAAAATTTCGTGCATTAGGGGGGCGAGTGTCCCTCAGCCCAGCTCGTACCCTCTGGCAGTCTGGGGACCCCTCACTCCTTACTGCCCACCTGCAGCAGAGGCGGGAGAGGCTACTGCCACCACCACTGCACCACCAGCCATGAGCCCAGCTTCTAGCTCAGCGGCACTCCCCCTGTGGACGCTCCTGCATTAAGCATCTGCCCCCTGGTGATCAGTGCCTGTCATAGTGACCGGTCATTCTGCCATTTGGTCTATTTGCATATTAGGGGTTTTTTTGTTTTTTGTTTTTTTAAATATATTTTATTGATTTTTTACAGAGAGGAAGGGAGAGGGATAGAGAGTTAGAAACATCGATGAGAGAGAAACATCGATCAGGTGCCTCCTGCACACCCTACTGGGAATGTGCCTGCAACCAAGGTACATGCCCTTGACCAGAATCAAACCTGGGATCCTTGAGTCCGCAGGCTGTCGCTCTATCCACTGAGCCAAACCGGTTAGGGCATATTAGGGTTTTATTATATTGGATAGTTGTTGTGCAAGAAGGCTCAATACATTCACACACCCTATTTTTTCAAGAGAAGATGAAAACCTAGATTTTTAAAATATAACCTGTTCTTGGCAACTCATTCAACATTTTCAAAAATACTGTGAAGGTTAAAACACATATGTAAGTAAAAACTGTTCTTGAACCACCAGTTTACAACCACTGGCCCAAGTTCATGTTTTCTCCCATTTTCTTTATCTGTAGGCTATAAAACTCCTATAGGACATATACGGTTATTACTAAGCTTAGGGTAATGATATATTTTGCTGTCCTGAGCACAGAAATAATAAGTAATCAATAAAATAATTTCTTTCTGAACTGATAATCAAGGTATTTATAATCTATTTTTATAAGATTCTCATGAATAAAAATGCTCTAAATTTCCATGAATATTACTGGGATTGTTTTCATTACTACCCAATATTGTTCTTTCCCCATTTATTATTGTAATGTTTTGAAAGTTAATGGAGCTTTTTATGTAATGGGCTTTTTAAAAAGTACTCTAGCCTTTCATTTACTCAATTTTACTACTATATTAATTATGTAACATAGTATTTGATAGGCAAGACATGTAATTACTATGTTTGTATTCAAAGAAATAAATTTCCTCCTTTTTCACTGCTCAAGATGTATTTAGCTTTCTCTGTTACAATGAGTTTTCAGAAGAGGTACTGCTATTATTTCAAGAAGGGATTTAGGATGATTCTCTAAATGGAAGGTCACATTACCAATTACCTTCATTTAAAGCTTATTATGAATTTAGTGTTAATTCATTCCACTCAATTACCTACATGCTAATTATTAAATCCTCTTACAATAAGATAAAACAATATCAAATGTATATGAACTTAATAAAAGTGATTCAAAATACATGAAACAAAAAGTTATAAAAAGAAAGTAAAGTCATATAATAGCTCAAGATTTTAACACATTTCTCTCAGTAATTTATAGAAGAGCAAGAGCAGGAAAAAAAAAGCATCCAGAAAAATTAAAAATATTTGCATAACACTAGCCAACTTGACCTCATGGATATCCATAGAACACTACTATATCCAACAACTGCAGAAAACACATCCTTTTCAAGTATAAATAGAATATTCACCAACGTGGAGAATAAGCTGTATCATAAAACAAATTTCAATTAATTTTAAGAATTTAAATCATGCAGAGTATTCTCTAAGCATATTAGAATTAAACTATAAATTAATAACAAAAATTCTAGAATATATAAAATATTTGGAAATTCCACCAAAAAAACTCTAGAACTGATCAATGAATTCAATAAAGTAGCAGGATACAAAAAGAAATAAAAATGACAGTTATAAATAACCTAAATAACCCATGGGTAAACAAGAAATCACAATGTAAATAGAATAATATTTTGAAATGAAGGAAATAAAAACACATCAACTTTGGGGAATGCAATAGAGCAAAATAAACCCATAATTAAAAGAAAAAAGACAGTAATAGAGAAAAGTGCTACAGCCAAGTCGATTCTCTGAAAAGATAATTAAAATTGATAAGTCTCAAGTAAGACTGATCAGGTAAAAGAGAGAAATACATATTATAAATATCAGAAATCAAAGAGCATACATCACGCCAGAGCCTACAGATATTAAACAGAATAATAACAGAATGTTATGATCAAGTTTCTATCAATGAATTGGACAACATGGGTGTAACTTATCAATAAACTTATCAAAGACACAAATTTGAAAACTCACATAAGAATTTAAAAGTCTGAATAATTCTTTTAACTGTTAAAGGAGCTGAATTTGTAATAATTTTTTTGTACAAAGAAAATACCAAACATACATGCTTTTACTATTTTTCCAAGGAAAAAATAATACCAATGTTACAAATTCTTTCAAAATAAATAAGAATTCTATTTCAGGAAGCCAGAGTAACTCTGATACCAAAACTTGTCAAAGACATAACAAAAATAAAATTTAGAAATCAGTTTCCCTTATGAACATAGACACAAATATACTTAATAAAATATTAGCTATTAAATTTAATAACATATAAAAAATAGTAAATCATTACCACATAGGGTTTATCCTGGGAATAAAAGGTTGGTTTGACATTATAAAATCTGTCAAGTAATTTATCATATTAAGAGAGTAAGGAAGAAAATCACATATAATCTCCACATGCACAAACTGTATTGAAGGGCCAAGCCAGTGCATTAAGACAAAATGAAATAAAAGGCAAAAAGATTGAAATAGACCATCTCTATTCCAAATAACATGACTATTTAACAAGAAAATCCTAAATAACAGAACGCAAAATATATAAAAATTAATTTTATTTTTATACACTAGAGTTAATAATTAAAAATGAAATTTTTAAAACTTTCATTTACCATAGTGTCAAAACACATAAATTACTCAGAAATAGGTTTAGCAAAAGATGTGCAAGACCTTATACCTAAAACTACAAAATATAGCTAGAGACATTAAAAAAGACACAAATACATAGAGATATATACTATGTTCATAAATTGGAAAATTCAATATTTGAATTTGTCATTTCTCCCTGTGTTGATCTACAGATTCAACATGATAACAAGCATAAGCCTAGCATGTTTTTCTGTAGAAATTAACAACAAATTTTGTCACTTATATGGAAATGCAAAGCATTTAGAATATCCAAATAACTCTTTTAAAAAAGATCAAAGTTTGAGGAACTTAAGCTACCTGTGTCCAAGATTATACAATTACAATAATTAAGTCAGTGTGGTACTAATATGGACTTGACAAATAGATTGATGAAACAAAATAGAGTACATAAATATACTACAAATACACACCATATTCCTAAATTGTTTTAGATTGTACAACTAAATTTAAAGATAAAAAACCTGGCTCTTAGAAGGAAAGATTAAAAAATACCATCTAGAGTTGAAGTAGACAAAGATTTCTAAAACAGGACACAGAACACAATAACCATAAAAGAAAAAAATTGAAAAATTAGGATTCATCAAAATTAAAATCCTATACTCATCTAAAATACCATTTAAAAAGTAACAGGAGAGCCACAGACTGTGAGAAAATATTCGAAAACTTATCTGATAAATGACTACCACTAGAGAATCTATAATAACAAAAGTGTAATATGCTAATTAGACTGGATAGCCAAATGACCTTCCGGATGTCCTTCCGAATGAACACAGGGCTGTGAGGGCCGAGCCCCTTGCACGAATTTTGTGCATCAAGCCTCTAGTGAAAAGATAAAATACCAATTGGAAAATAGGCAAAGAATGTGAACAATTAACAAAAGACGATACATAAATGGTCAATAAGCACATGAAAATGTGCTCAACATAATCAATAATCAGAAATGCAAATTAAAGCCCTAGCGGGTTTGGTTCAGTGGATAGAGCATCAGCCTGCGGACTGAAGGTTCCTGAGTTCAATTCCGGCCAAGGGCACATGCCCAGATTGCGGGCTCAATCCCTAGTAGGGGGTATGCAGGAGGCAGCCGATCAATAATTCTCTCTTATCATTGATGTTTCTATCTCTCTCTCTCTCCCCCTTCCTCTCTGAAATCAATAAAAATAGATTTTTTTTAAAAGAAATGCAAATTAAAGCTACAGTAAAACATCATTATACACCCACCAGGAGAAGACTGAAAACACCAAATGTTGGCAAGGAAATGGAACAAACAGAACTTACACATTGTTGGTGGGAGTTGTGATATGGTACAATAACTTTGGAAAAATATCTGGCAGGTTTTTTTTTAATTAAACTCATACCTACCCTATTATTCAACAATTCTACTCCTAAGTATTTACCCAAGAGAAATGAAAACATATGCCCACAAAAAGATGAGTATGCAAATAATCACAGCAGTTGATTCATAACAACTGTAACTAGAAACACCCCAGGTATCCATCAGTCACAGAATGGAAAAGCAAACTGATTATAATACTGCTTAGCAATAAAAACGAATGAGCTGCTTGTACATGCAATAATGCAGATGGATTTCAAAAACATTGGGCTTAAAGAAGCCTTGCACAAAAGAGTAAATATAACATAATTTCATTTATATGATGTTCTGGAATAGGCAAACTAATCTATGGTAAAAAAAAAAAATCATAACAGTAGTTGCCTCTTAGAACAAACAGGTAGAGGCATCTATGGAGTGGGAAGGACTATGGAGGTAATAGTAATGTTCTATATCTCAGTAGAGTTTTACAGGTGCATGCATTTGTTAAAACTCAGGGAAAGTACAGTTAAGATTTGTGCATTTCATTGTACATAATCTAACCTCAAAAGAAAAAAGTAAACAGTACTGAACTGTTGATGTATGCATGCTTAATTACTTACAGGAAAGTATATTAGTGACTATAATTTACTTTGAAATACATCAAAAAAAAGCGTAGATTGATGAATGGATAGATGACTAGACATGTAATGAAAAATATATACTGAAATGTTAATGGTAGAATCTTGGTGGTGGATAAAAACATCACTGTAAAATTATTTCAATATTGTTCTATGTTGAAATTTTTTCAAAAATGTTAAAACAAGCAAAAATTTTGAATGTGCATTCAATCTTTCCAAGAGAAAATTTTAACAAAACTTAGTTTGTATTTTGGGAGTGTAAGCAAACTTTTTGTGCTTACTGAACAACTGGTGTTTGATACATGCCCAAATTAAAGAGCAAAAATGTTTCCCAACACTAAAAAAGAATTTTAAAAATCTATGGTAAGATCCTTAGCCTTTTTTCAAGAAAGAACACATTTTCCTGGCCTCTTTAAGTTGATTTATATTGTTATAATTTGTTTTTAGGGTGATATCTCTAAATACTTCGCAATTATAAATGATTATAATGTAATGTCCACATACCTCAAGAAGTCAAGAACTCAAAAAAATGATTTCTGATCATTTGTACTAACATAAAATTCATTACAGGGAAACTAAAACATGAGACCTTTATAGTATTATAAGTATGTTCCTGCTTTGATTTACAAACACTAATTTTTACTAGTATGTGTAGAAATGTGTGTGTCTGTATTATTTATATACTCTTTCATGTTTGCAAAGCTCTCAAGCATGATGAATGCTCTGCCAGGTTATACATTACCTCCAGTAAAGGGTTTCCAGTTATAATAATTTCCACGGAAAGGCATATTGTCAAAGTCTGCACACTGTTTCTCTCGAAAATCTCGGGCCCCCAAAGGACATGGCTAAAATAAAATAAAATCATAAATGGTACGATTGTTGAAAAATTCCGAAACCAAGGGACAGCGTCCCTAAAATTAAAATTGCCTGAACTCCATCACATTAGCTCACTGCCTTACTCTCTGGAACATGCTCTACTCTTTTACAACCAGTATTCAGACTGAAGTGTCTGAATTGTAATCTTAGCCACAGAAGAAATAACTGAAGTCATTTAAACAAAGTGAAGTGTTAGACAGTTTCCATATAACTTTACACTCAGATGCATGTCATAGTCCACTTTGCAATCGATCCATCAGGTATCTCCTTATAAGCACAAATAAAAACCAGGAGAAGAAATCAAAACACAAAATCTTTTTTGGTAGCAGTGTTTGAGATCCAGTTGCCACAGCTACTCCCAGCTCTTTATTTTAAGGAATCAAGAGGCAGGTTTGTAACATGACATTCAGCACTATTAACTGTGGTTTGGATCCCGACTACTATAGCTGTTTACTGTCTAGCTCTGACAAAAACCATATTTTAAGACATGGGATGAAATGGGCAAAATGCTAGGCCTCAAGTTTAAACACCTTCCAATTCAAGGAATGTGGACTTATTAGGATTTACATTTTAACTTTAACATCACAGAAAATAAAATACTAATTTGGTTCAAAACATGTACATGTGTTGAATGGGAGACAGAGAAGGATGTTGGGAAGGTGAAGAGAGAATTATTTGTTTTTAAAATTTGGAATGCTTCTTCTACCTGGATTTTTTTACAGAGGAAAATCTTGCCAATCTAGCTAGGTCCAGATGCCGAATACCACAGGGCCATCCTAAATTCAATACTTAAGTTCAAAAAGAATTAAAGTATAACATCTCACAGTGTTTGAACAATATGACCTAATTTGATGTATCTTTTAGAGTTCTGCAGCTGTTGCACCTAAAACTTGAAGCTACTGATCGAGAAACACTCACTTTAAATATGGAAGAATGGAGCAAGTCATTAGACAAAATTATTAATTGTGAATAAATAATGAGTATGTTACAGACACTCTCAGATATCATTTTCAGGCTTTTTACCACCTTCCATGGGGTCTCTACATTTACTGTATTTTATATAGTTTTCTGATGTCAGTCCCTAGAAGCATGTGCAAAAATAATAGACCACAATGTGCAAATATTTGCATGGTCACCATTACTTTCTATATACTATGGTTCAAATTACTAGCATATCAAGTCCAAAGCCTCAGATTCTGGAAATAGTGAGAGCAGGTCTCCATTCTGTTATGGGCCCAGAATTTAAAATATTTTTCTGCACATTAAAATATGACACTGCAGCCGAAACCGGTTTGGCTCAGTGGATGGAGTGTCGGCCTGCGGACTGAAGGGTCCCGGGTTTGATTCCGGTCAAGGGCATGTGCCTGGGTTGCGGGCACATCCCCAGTGGGAGATGTGCAGGAGGCAGCGGATCGATGTCTCTCTCTCATCGATGTTTCTGACTCTCTGTCTCCCTCCCTTCCTCTCTGTGGAAAATCAATAAAATATATTTTTAAAAAAATAAATAAATAAATAAAATATGACACTGCAATGCCAAACCTAATGATTCTGCTTGCCAAATTACCATTTTTACCTGTCTTTTCAAAAAAATGCAAACTAAGTATGAACCGTAGGCTACATAGTGCATCACACTGGACAAATAAGCTTCTGGTGTCTTGCTGCATCGTGTGCTACCGCTTTCCTTTCCTAGCCATTTCCAGGGAACCTCACACAAGGACTGGAGTTGTCAGTGGCCTTGCCATGCAGCAAGGCTAGCTTTTAAGCAAATATTATCAATTTTTAAAAATACAAATAATTTTAACTATAGGTACAATTTTTCACATAAAACTTAAGTATTTGTAAAGCACCAACTACCTAAAAGTTCTCACAGCTTTCAAACTAGTTGGAGAAACAAGATACAAATAGACAAACCACAGCACTGTTGCAGGCAGTACTTATAGGCATGATGCAGGTGCTGTATGAAGGCAAACGATCAATGTGTCATGTGACTGATCACAGGGAAACTTTTCCTCTGGAAGCAAACCTTGAGTGTATTATAATTATAATAAAAGTATTATGAAAACTTAATCTTTGTAACATTATAAGATATTGTAGGAATTGAGCTGGTTAAGCAAAAGGACTTTTGGGGTAGAGGTGGGGGGGGGGGTTATTAAGAATAAAGCCAAGTAAAGCCATGGGGACAGGAAGGGAAAGGTCATACGTTGGGAATTAGTTGGAAAAAGGCCATCCTAGATGAAACAAACTGTATGGAAGCACGAGAGCAGATAACATTTCATAGAAAAGCACTGGTACATAAAAAAGCCTCAAATCAACAAACTAAGGTATTGTGAAGGCCATTCACTTAAGAACAAAAATCCTATTCCTAATTATCTTGTAATGTCACTCCTAGCTAGAAGAGACAAGGTCCAATAGGAGGATATTGCTGTTTCATGAAGCACTTGGATAATATTTTGTAAAATTTTTGATCCACTCTTTTCCTGGAATAATCACTCCAAGTGTCAGCATAATGAAAATATTAACAATGACAACAGAGACTTAGCATTTAGTAAGCACCTACTCTGGGGCACACTGTTCAGAGGTCTCAAGATCTATTATCTATTGAATCTCTGTCTACATTCTTATGAGGTGGTTGTCCTTCATAATCCCATTTTACAACAGAGCACTGAGTACAGAAAGGTTTGCTTAGTAATAGCTTCAGGATGCAAGGACACCTCCCTCATCTGAGTGGCACCTCCTCTGGACACTGTCTAAATGCTACAGTAACAGTGTGAGGCTTTAGCTGTTAAGATACACAAAGACCTAACAGGAGTAACTTGGACTATGGACCTAGTCTTGTCATTTCCAGCTGTAAGTTTCTTATCTTCTCCAAGCTACTTTTTTTCCCTCATTTATAGAATAAGAGGGCCAATTCTTATAAAATAAGGACTTTGGAGTAAGACTAGCCTGGATTCAATTCTAACTTTGTCATTTGTTTAATTCATGGCCTTGAGCAATGTAATTCATTTTCCAACCCTCATCTATAAACTAGTATTTATCTCCTAGTTGAAGATGCATGTAAAATGTCTAGCTCTGTACTTGGCACATGGTAGCTCTGAATAACTACTGGCAGCAGTGCTGGTTTGGGGTCAGGCATCCATCGACCATCCCTCATCGTTCCTGCTCTGCTCTCTATATCAGGGGAACACACTCTGCAAGCTCCACATCCCAGGCTTCTGTGCCAGCTGACTTCTGGTTAGGTGCAGGCAATGAAAGGCACGCGTGGGAGAAGCCAGGGCACTTCTCTCATTTCCTCTCCACCTCAGAAAGCGCCTTACGCAGGCACAGAATCATTCTGCGGCCCTCACTTCAGGAAACAAAAGCCCCACACCTCCACCCCATGCTATGCTTCCAGCTTCTGGACTCTGATAAAACTACCTCCTTCCTGGATCTTTCTGGTAGGAGTGGTGGCATCTTGCTGCTGACCCTGATCTATGGGCTGCAAGCCTCTTCAATTGCCAAGTAACCAAGTATGTGCATTAAATTCCCTCTATTTAAATATTCAGAATGACCTCTATTATTATGGTTGGATCTTTACTGACACATACAACAATCAATAATGATGAAGAAGGAAGAGGAGGAAATGAGTAGGTTGAATACAGGTATATTTCCATAGTTTATTGGTTAAGGGTATAGAGGTTGGCAATTTTCTCTGCAAAGAGCAACATAGTGAATACTTTGATTTTTGTGTTCCATACAGTATTGGTTGTCACTATTCAACTGGGCCATTATAATGTGAAAGAAGCCATAAACATATATGTAAATGGCCATGGCTGTGTTCCAATAAAGTTTATTTACAAAAAGAGGTGAGGGGCCAAATTTGGCCAAGGAAATAGATTTTGCCAACCCCTGCTTTAGGTGCTAACAGAATAGATACAATCTGTCTGGCAACGTTTTGCAGAAGAACCAAACTTGATTATTAATTTTTGAGTCAATGCCAAATCATACATTTTTAAGGATTTTAGAAGTAATATAATCTAATTTGTACACACTGCTTAAATGTCCTCTATAATTATCCCCAAAGTGGTCACACAATCTGAATAAGCATCTACAGAAATATCAAGTACTTTTCAGACAGCTACAATTCTTATCAGGTTCTTCCTTATATTCAGCCAAAATCTGTCTTGCTCTTTTCTTCTGGATCCACACTGAGCAAATCTAACCCCTAACTGAAAGGTATCTAGACCTTAATGGATTTCCTAAGGGCACATCATAACTCATCATTAGCCCTCTTAAAACAAGCACCAAGAACTGGCCTTTGTTTTGTTCAGCAAATGTATATAAAATGCTTACTATGTGTCACACATGATCTAGGCTCTGGATATGAGGCAATAAACAAAACAGATTAGGTCCCTGCTTTCATGGAGCTCATTGTAATGGAGTGAGAAAGAAGAAAAACAAAGCAGGTTAAGGAAATTGATAGTGAGGTGGAGGGAAGTTTTAAATAGTATAGTCAGAGAAATTCTCTCGGATAAGGTGGCATTGGAGCAGAGTTAAAAGAAACTAAGGGAGTGATTTATGTACACATCTGTGAAAAGAGTGCTCCGGGGAAACAGGAAATGCAAAGGCCCCGAGGCAAGAGTGTGTTTGGGATGTTCATCAAGGAGAATGGAGGATGGAAGGGTCTAGGGAAGCGGTTCTCAACCTGTGGGTCGCGGCTCCTTTGGGGGTCAAACGACCCTTTCACAGGGGTCGCCTAAGACCATCGGAAAACACAAATATAATTACGTATTGTTTTGTGATTAATCACTATGCTTTAATTATGTTCAATTTGTAACAATGAAATTGGGGGTCACCACAACATGAGGAACTGTATTAAAGGGTCGCGGCATTAGGAAGGTTGAGAACCACTGGTCTAGGGAACGGTAGTAGACTTGGGGACTTGCTCTCATGCTTTCTGGTTCCAGAATATATCCAGCTAGTGTACTGTTCTCCTGATTTCAATGTTTCCTTCACTGAATGCTCTGAATTTGTGTTGATTAGAAATAAGCTCAGTAGGAATTGTACATGCTGGTTCCAAAGGAAGTGATCAAAGAAGAGTTAATTTCTTAAGAAAAATTACACAAAATATATTTTTTTAGTTTTTGTTTAAAAAGAATAGAGATTTTAAGGAGTAATGCTTTTTAAATTACTTAGGGATTAGAAGTGCTGACACTATGCAGAAATCCTAACAGAGAACAATGGGCACAAGCAACAAATTCTTTCTGTGAAGCCTGACAGGTTTTCAGCCTCCTAGTGTTCACACTAATCAGCATCCTCTCCTTTTTAAAAGCGACCAGCAGGGCCCCACATAAATCCAGAGAGCAAAGCTGCAGGTCTCAGCAACTTTTGATCTTAGCATTTTCAAAGAAATTTTAAAAATATTATCACTTTTATCCCCATTTCTCAGAGATCTATGATAAGTTAGCACATTCTGCAGACCATCTTCTGTTTCCAATTTTATTGATAGTTTAAAAGCATCTCCTTTTGACTTAATACTATTTTATTGGTAGTTAAATCTAAAAAAGAGTAATTCGTTGGAGGCATAAAAGTTGCAATAGAAAGAAATCTTAGCTTCTGCTGACAAACATTCCAGGGGTATTTCTACGACTGGGGTTCTAATCAATGGTTTTGTCCTGAAGAATAGGGTGACCTTGGCAAGTCCAGAAATGTGCGCGTTCTTTATTTTCATTTGCAAAACATACCCCCAAAAGCCCGTACCTTTAAGAGAAATACAACCCAAAATATTTTGCAAATGAAGAAAATGCTGAAAATCCTGTACTTTGCCTTAAGGGTAATAAAGAGCGAGAAGAAGGCTGAGAATGAAAACTCTTTTTCCCTTTCCCTCCCCCTCTCCTCTTCCTAAAGGAGATGGGCAGGGAGAAGATACCAGGATTCCTATGACTTGGGGAAAATTGCAAAATAAGCAATATTGGCGTTTTGTTCTTCTACATTCTTTATGTCTTTCTCACCTTCTGCCCCTTTTTTCCTTTCTCGCTTTCACATCAAATGCAGTTTTACTTCTCCACTATTATACTAGAACAACCTTCTCCACTCCCCAAATTTAATTATCTTCTTCCTCTCGAGGATAGCAACATATTCTTAGCCAGTAATATCCCATTCGCTGGGGA
Source organism: Myotis davidii (assembly GCF_000327345.1). NCBI lineage: Eukaryota > Metazoa > Chordata > Mammalia > Chiroptera > Vespertilionidae > Myotis > Myotis davidii. The sequence goes on along the minus strand of NW_006289813.1, from coordinate 3,502,981 downwards.
AGCATGAGTGGAGTCTGGATTCTAACCCTTGCTCTGTTGAGCAAGCCATGCACCTGACATAGGACTAGGCATCTTTTTCTAAATTACACACACAGCCGAAACCGGTTTGGCTCAGTGGATAGAGCGTCGGCTTGCGGACTGAAAGGTCCCAGGTTCGATTCCGGTCAACGGCATGTACCTGGGTTGCGGGCACATCCCCAGTAGGAGATGTGCAGGAGGCAGCTGATCGATGTTTCTCTCTCATCGATGTTTCTAACTCTCTGTCTCTCTCCATTCCTCTCTGTAAAAAATCAATAAAATATATTAAATAAATAAATAAATAAATTACACGCAAAAAAAAATGCCACGTGGGTTTAAAAAGGCCTTTCTTCCACACCCTCTCTTACAAGTTGCCAAGAAAATTCCAGATTTCCTAGCTTTCAGGTACTGCCAGATTATCTCACTAAAGTAATACATGAGGGCGTTTCCAATGTTAAATTTTGAGTTCAATGCAAATAGTGAATGCTTGCAACCCCAGTTTTTTTTTTTTTTAAATATATTTTATTGATTTTTTACAGAGAGGAAGGGAGAGAGATAGAGAGTTAGAAACATCGATGAGAGAGAAACATCGATCAGCTGCCTCCTGCACATCTCCCACTGAGGATGTGCCCGCAACCCAGGTACATGCCCTTGACCGGAATCGAACCTGGGACCCTCCAGTCCGCAGGCCGACGTTCCATCCACTGAGCCAAACCGGCTTCGGCGCAACCCCAGTTTTGATCCGACTTTCTTATCTCTTGTCCCCCATAAAATTTCTGGGTTTTTTTTTGTGGGGTTTTTTTGTTTGTTTTTTTTGTAGTTTCACTTTTCATTTACTTTTAAAGAAAAACAAAAGCCTGATAAACCTGCATGGTCCAAACTTGAATCTAGCTGACATATTTGATACGATAATCATCCAGTTTTCAAAATTAAAGTTAGTTCTAATGTACCTTGCAGAGTCTACCTGTAATTAAAATGCCATCTATCCATAACATAACCCTTTCCCCTAAACCTATAAATATGTTAAGAAACAAACTTTCACTTGGTGGTTTTTTGAACATCTCTTTTAAGAACAAGATAAACAAATTCTCTTTTGTGTATAATCTAGTACTTATTTTCAAAATTTGATGCACACCATAAAATTTATACTTAAAGAAGAGTAATGACACTGGTCCTGCTATTTCTTTACACATATAATAGTATATTATGTACAATATTTATAAGGATAAAGTGGCTGGTACTAATTTGTTTTCTGATTATAACTTGGGACACAGTTACAAACTCTTAGTTATAACTAATGGATCAACTCTGTACTTTGGCACCACACCTCTCCCTGGGGGGAAGGTTGGTAGTTTCAGGGTGCTCTCAGCTCTCTGATTGTGATGCAGGGTAACGTTAGACCAGACCAGTGATGGCGAACCTATGACACGTGTGTCAGAGGTGACACGCGAACTCATTTTTTTGGTTGATTTTTCTTTGTTAAATGGCAT
>NW_006289813.1:3498766-3500118 GCF_000327345.1 Myotis davidii | reverse complement strand
ATCAGAGAGAAGAGGGGTGGGGGGACAGGAAGAGATTAACCAAAGAATTTACATGCATATATGCATAGCCTAAGGACACAGACAAGAATGTGGTGAAGGCCTGTGGTGGAGTGGAGGCTGGGTGGAAGGGGGAAGCAGAGGAAAATAGAGGACTTTGTGCACCAGGCCTCTAGTCTAATCTAATAAAAGACAAAAAGGGTAATTAACCGTACCTCCGCTACACTTCCCATTGGCTAATCAGGGCAATATGCAAATTAACTGCCAACAAAGATGGCAGCTAATTTGCATACTGCAGGCAGGGCAAGACAGCACCATCCTGCCAGCCCCGCTGCCATCTAGGCATGCTATATGTGACCCGGGTGGCAGGCGGCCCGTATGGGACCCGACCCAGGGCTGGCTGGGGGACTGCAGTGACCAGCCAATGGCCACGCCCACAAACAGCCCTCCCATGGGGATCCGGGGCTGGCAGGTGCTAACACACCGATCCGCCACCGGTCACGCCCACAAATGGACCTTCCGCTGGGATCCCGGGTTGGCAGGCACTAAGCACCGATCTGCCACTGGCCACACCCACAAACGGCCCTTCCATGGGGATCCCGGGCTGGCAGGTGCTAATGCACTGATCCACCACCGGCCACGCCCACAAACAGCCCTCCCGCGGGGATCCCGGGTTGGGGGTGCTAATGCACTGATCTGCCACCAACCACGCCCACAAACGGCCCTCCTGCAGGGATCTGAGGCTGGCAGGTGCTAATGCACCGATCCTCCACAGGCCACGCCAAACAAGGTGCCTGTGTAAACTGTGAAACGCATGCCCTTAACAAAATTCAGGAGGTATTCACATTGTATGGAATGAAATGTTCACATTTCAAACTTCCGGACTATCCTTTATTAACGAATGCAAATACATGTGATCAATTGTATGAGCAACAAAGGGCAGAGTTTTTGATAAATTCTCTGAATGATGAACAGTTGGCAGCCTTTAAGACTATAACTTCAGCCATCGAAGATCAAACTGTACACCCCAAATGCTTTTTCTTAGGTGGTCCAGGCGGTAGTGGAAAAACATATCTGTGTAAAGTTGTAATACATTATATTAGAGGTCATGGTGGTACTGTTTTACCCGCAGCGTCTACAGGAATCACTGAAAATTTACTTCTTGGTGGAAGCACCTTTCATTTCCAATATAAATTACCGATTCCATTAAATGAAACTTCAATTTCTAGACTTGATATAAAGAGTGACGTTGCTAAAACTAATAAAAAGGCCCAACTTCTCATTATTGATGAATGCACCATGGCATGCAGACACGCTATAAATGCCACAGATAGATTTCTAAGAGAAATTATGAT
>NW_006289813.1:3494410-3498686 GCF_000327345.1 Myotis davidii | reverse complement strand
TGCAGAGGGAGAGGTTGTTCTGATGCCAAGAATTAATTTGTCTCCATCTGACACTGGCCTCCCATTTAAATTGATTTGACAATGATTTCCCGTGATGCCAGCATTTGTGATGACTATTGATAAATCACAAGTTCAAACTCTAGACAGAGTAGGAATATTCCTACCTGAACCCATTTTTGCACATGGTCAATTATATGTTGCTTTCTCTCGAGTTCGAAGAGTGTGATGTGTTAAAGTTGTAAATACTTTATCCCAAGGGAATTTAGTCAGGCCCTCTGAAAGTGTTTTTGCTCTTAATGTGGTATACAGGGAGATATTAGAATAAGCTTAATCACTTTACCAGTCATTATTTGCATCAGTGTTGTTTTTATATCATGAGTTTGTTGTTATATCATTTTATTAGTATTTATTTATTACTAAAATTATGTTGTTAAAGTTGTAAATACTTTATCCCAAGGGAATTTAGTCAGGCCCTCTGAAAGTGTTTTTGCTCTTAATGTGGTATACAGGGAGATATTAGAATAAGCTTAATCACTTTACCAGTCATTATTTGCATCAGTGTTGTTTTTATATCATGAGTTTGTTGTTATATCATTTTATTAGTATTTATTTATTAATAAAATTATGTATTATTTTCATATACATTGTAATCATTTCCTTTTATCTCTCACACTTTTATTATAGAGAAAGGGCAAATAGCAAAATTAAAATATTTCCTCAAATTAATTCCCTTTCAATGTGCACAAATTTTGTGCACTGGGCCACTAGTATAAAATAAATATCAAAAATATAAATCTTTTTTTTACTATGGTTGCATATATCAAAAAATTTCTATATCTGACACAGCACCAGAGTTAAGGTAGGGCTTTTCAAACTGCTGACACACCGAGCTCAAAAGGTTCGCCATCACTGGGTTAGACGGTCAGTGCTAGGAGAGCCCTAGAACAGTACTCAGAAATTCTACCTTACTGAATCCCTTCCATGGGACTAGCCTGTTCCTTCTTGAAAAAAGACGTGTCCTTCTTCTTTATAAAAGTGATTTGAGGATTTAATGCATGAAAGTAATTTTTCATCTATAGCACATAAATGTAAATAATACTTAATGTGTACTCTGTATTGAATAAACATTAAGTATTAGGAGTAGCGCTAGATAGCTTGCAAGTGTTCCTTTTTTTAATTCTCAAACAGCCCTGCAAGCTTGATATAATCACACTCTATCCATATAGGAGTTCCCCAAAGTTTCCTGAGGTTAGGTGTCAGGCCAAGGTCAAACAGCAACAAGTATTACAGTCAGGATTTAAGCTTAAGTCAATGAGAATACAAAGTCCATTCTTTTTCACTACAATCCTACCTCTAAATAAAGGCTATGCTTTTTCTGTGTACCATAACCAAGGCAATCATACCACTTAATGACCTTAAGCAATGGACTGAAGAAAACAATTGCAGAATAACATATCTTTTAGCATAGCTTCACTGAGAAGAAACCCAGGTACCATACAATCTATGCTTAAATTCTAGAACAGACCACAGATGACCTGGAAAACTCACTTTGATTCTTTAATTTTTTATAGTTTTGATGCATAAAATAAAGGAGGGAAGTGAAATGCTTAAGATGCATGAATAATATAACTTTCTATCTCAGCCAAAGTGAAACTTGAGTTTTCACCAGAAGTTCTATCCTAGTCACATATCAGCAGATGCATAAAGACAAATAATACCACACAGGACAAACACAAGGATCTTCTTGGTTTGGGAAATACCGAAGAAACACCGGGAAATTCTTTTTAAAAATGTAGAAAAGTCCTTTTCATAGTAATAGTTCTTCTTTAGGTTTTGATATAAAATTTGGCTTATAAACTTAACATAGCCATATTTTTCCTTCTTACAAAAAAAATCAAGTTATCAAATAAGGTATTCACAGCACCTATAAATTCTATTGAAAATAGTTATACTATGTTCACCCAATGGTTACCCTGTTAGAACATTTTGCATGATAGTTTTAAGTCATTAGAATGAAAAATTGCTCAGGATGGCAGAAATGCCTGATTAATAGTAAAAAATTTTATATGCCAGTAAAAAGGAGATTTCATACAGATAATAATAAAAAATAAGTTTTTGAGCCAATACCTTTCAGCAGATAATGCACAGATCTAGAGGCTTTATTTCTGTTAGTTAGTTCCTACCTTTACACCTTTATAGAAACTGTCAGGACCTTATCAATCATTTATCTCTATGTCCAAAGAGGGGAACTATGTCCTTAACCAATGAATTCTTAGCATCAGTACACCCATAAAATTCTGCTCTACAAACCCAAGTTCCACATGGCCATGCCTATGAGATTAGCTTATGATCTCAAATATTCTATTATATTTATGGTTTAATGGTAAGACCAAATTTCATCGAATTCTCCTCTGTGTCTTTAATAAACGTTCCTAGTTTCTCAGTAGTTTTAAGATGAAAAGCATATTCATTTGTTTCTGCCATAGCTATTGTCTTTACCTTCTAGTCTGTCCTGGAGACAAACCGTCATGTCACCGTGGTCGGCAAACTGCGGCTCACAAGCTACATGCAGCTCTTTGGCCCCTTCAGTGTGGCTCTTCCACAAAATACCGACTTCTGCGCATGGACCACGAAGTTTCAGTCACACTGTATCGCACTGTGCACGCCCGCACGTGGTATTTTGTGGAAGAGTCACACTCAAGGGGCCAAAGAGCTGCATGTGGCTCGGAAGCTGCAGTTTGCCAAGCCGCAGTTTGCCGAGCACTGGATGTGCATGTCAAAGAAAGAGTCCTTGTTTAGATTTTTTTGAAGGATTTTGAGCATGACCAAGTGCTGATGCCCATCTAATAGATCCTGCTACAGATAATCGGCCTCAGTCTCATATATGAATACTTTGGCCTCTAGATTGGTTATGTTGCTGTTGAGAGTGGTCAGGCCAATGTTGCAGCTAGATACCCTTTTCTGATCTATTTTAGCATGGAGATATTTGTCTTTACATGTTGCCTGTTCTATCTCTGTGGATCTCTTTCTTTGAAACTGGGGTAAGTGGGACAAGAACTAATGGTAACACTCGCTATTCTCTTCCTACCATTCCAATACCTTTCTAATGTCTGTGGTGAGAATAAAATTAGGGAGAACGTGTGGCTATCTTTTTGTGCTTGCCACTTTTGTTTGGTCTACATTCCTTCTAGGTTATAATTTCTCCTGTAATCTAGGCAAACAGAGTACTGTTAACTTTATGTGATTCAATCTGATTTACCACAGTGCAGGGATCCACATAGGAGGAGTATTAAACCTTCAAAATAGTAAAGTGTTGCCTTGTGGATATAGCTGCTTTTGTCATAGCTACTAGACATTATGAATTCTAGAACTTATAGTGTTTGCATCTTTACTTGGATCACTGGTAAACTCAGAGCAACATTTGTGAACCACTTTGAGTAAGTGGAAGGATCTTTTGGTACACATTTAAGGTATTAGCCTTAGCTTTATATTATTTTCCTTTCCCTGTGATTTTCTTATTTATTCTATTTTTCAGTTGTGATTTTAATGAAGTTAATTCAACTCCAGTATATGTGTTGCTGAAGTAAGCACAAGCTAACTCAACTCTAATCAGAGCCTTAGAACTAATAATTATTATTATTATGTGTAAAAATATGAGAACTAAGCAGTAATCTATAATACCAGCTGGTTAGTCACAGAAAGGAAAAGATCAAGAGTACTGTACTGTATTGGAAACTGTAAACTATGTGGAATGGGTTGCAAGATCTTAAAAGAAATGCAAATAGGATGGATCATGAGGGCATAAATGAGAAAGCACTGGGCAAGCCTCAAAGATTCAGGGCACTAAATAAAGAGCTATGGAGGTCCTACTGCTTGACCGCCTGGCATCATCTCACCCTGGACACTAATTTGAAAATGCTTCCACGATGACTTGAATTCATCCTTTATATCACCTCTCTTTAAATCTCAAGAAAAGATCTTGGATCACAAATGACGGAGCCCAAGATGTTTGTGCATTGTTTTCCATTTCTTGGCTGTCAAATTGATTTTAACTAATTGGAAAGTCTTCTCTCAGATCTTATTCATGAAGCCACTAAATATAATGTACATAGCATTAAACTGTGTAAAACATGCACTAAGGCAGGCTTATCTGATAAAAGACAAGTATACTCTGTTGAATCCCTTAAATTAGAGTAGCTCATAACAGACATCATTTCACAGAAACATCTTCTTTTGGAAGCTAAAGACTCCCTAAATATGGTCTTAATTAGCCTGT
>NW_006289813.1:3485961-3494303 GCF_000327345.1 Myotis davidii | reverse complement strand
TGAAAAAGTTAATAAGGAAGGGTTGAGCTTGCTAGGTTGTAAGGACAAGAGGCCAATGGACAAAAAACAGGCAGAAACAACAATAAGGACTTGAACCACAGAGCATGTGACCGACTGAGCCAAAAGGTGAATGTGGGATGAACAACCATCATGTCCAGCACAAATTTCCTCTAACTATATCAATGTAATTTGACTTCAGCTGGTGTATTGCTTAGTGGCACAAAATATGGAACAAAATAATTCAATCATTTATGAGTTAATTTATGTTGCAGAAACAAGGCTGTAATAGACAGATTATACCAAAACTTTAAATTATCCAAGTGTTTCTAGATTATGTTGAAAAAATTGAAATTAAAAGTGTCTTACCAAGCCAACTCACTACTGAAGAGAATTGTCAGTATGGGGTGAAAATATGGGTAAAATAATACGTTTGATAGATACTAAGTGCTCAATAAATGTTAGTAGCAGCTACTACTATTACTTCTGTTGCTACTATCTCTACCAATACAGTAGTCCCCCTTTTCTATGATTTCAGTTACCCAAGATCAACCACAGTCTGAAAATATTAAATGGCAAATTCCAGAAGTAAACCATTCATAAGTTTTAAATAGCATTTAAATTCCCTTTAAATTTAAATTCTGTTCTGAGTAATGTGATGAAATCTCACATAATCCCAACTCCATCCCTTTGTCCAGCATATCATTTCTCACCATCACAAGAAGAAAGGTGAGTACAGTACAATAAGATACTTTGAGAAAGAGATAATATTTATATAACTTTTATTGTAGTATATTGTTTTAACTATTCTTAGTTATTGTTGTTACTCTCTTACTGTGCTTACTTTATAAGTTAAACTTTAGTATAGGTATGTATGTATGGGAGTAGATGGAAGTATATATAGGGTTTGGTACAATCTGGGGTCTCAGGTATCCCCTGGTGTCTTAGAATGTATCCTGCTCAGATAAGGAGGCACTACTGCAAAGACAGAAACTTAAAGAGCTCTCACACAGACACCTGTGGCATAACCAATATCTATTACTCTTTACTTTCTTGCTAACAGAGTTCTGATTTTTTGCTCAGGCACCTACCTCTCAGGGAATGTGACCTTAACCCCATTAGAGGCATATCTGGATTAGACTAAACCAATTATAGTAATCTCATTCCTTTTGCCCATGACTGGTTTAAGAGTAGGCTGTGGCTTCATAACCAATAAAACATGAAGAAAGTTAGCTAAGAGAGCAGGGGAGGAGCTTTGGGGATATGACAAGAGCATTTTCAGTTGAATATGGGGGCAAAAACCTGACAGTAGCAATTTTAGGAGAAAATGAGAAGAGGAATTAGATACAGTAAGTATAGACAACATTTTTGAGGAATTTTGTTACAAAGGAAGATAAGATGTGGGAAAATAACTGGCTGGCTTTTTGTTTTTTCAAGATAGGAGAAATAACAATAGGTTTGTATGCTTATGGAAAAATCTAGAAGACAAGATGTTGAAAAATTATCTACATAATTATGCCATAGCCAAGAATTACAATAGATACAGGGTTAGAGAGTGAAGATAGCAGGTAATGATCTGATGACATGAAAGTAAAAGCTGTGGTTTTGTGTTTTTTGTTTAATTTATCTTTATTGTTGAAAGTATTACAGATGTCCACCCTTTTCCCCCTTTGACCCTCTACACCCAGACCCTGCCCCACTCCAGGCATTCATCACACTATTGTCTGTGTCTATGGGCTACAAATATATGTGAACATGTTCTTTGGTTAATCTCTTCCTGCCCCTCCCGCCCTTCTCTCTGAGATTCAACAGTCTGTTCCAGGCCTCCATGTCTCTGGATCTATTTTGTTCATTAGATTCCACATATAAATGAGATCATGTGAACTTGTCCTTTGACTGGCTTATTTCGTTTTTTTGTCTTTTTTTATCCTCATTGGAGGATATTTTTCCATTGATTTTTAGAGAGAGTAGAAGAGACAGGGAAAGACAGAGAGAAACATCAATGTGAGGGGAAACACATCAATTGGTTGCCTCCTATACAGGCCCCAACCAGGACCCAGGCTGGGGAGGAGCCTGCAACTGTGGTACATGCCTTTGACCAAAATCAAACTCAGGACCCTTCGGTCCGCAGGCCAACGCTCTATCCACTGAGCCAAACTAGCTAGGGCATCGCTTATTTCATTTTATCTGGAAGAAGTAATGAGAATATAAAGAAGATAGTCAACCTACTTTCAGACCCAGTCATTCAAGAGCCCAGGGAGAAAACCAACTTTGAAGAGCTGCAGAGGAAGCAGTATCTCCAGAGGAGAGCCTGTTTCCATTAGAACAAGGTGAAAGGAAGGAAAATTCAGAGAAGTCAGGAATTTTGCTGTTGGTGGATCATGAATTCCTGAGGGCACAGAAGAGTTTCAGCAGCTGGGCAGGGGGCAGGAAACAGAAGAGGGGATATGCAAAGTCTATGGGATTAGATGTGGGAGTCTAGGGCTTCCTGCAGTGGCAAATATGAACCAGGATAAAGAGCATAGTAATTGTGCTGGACTCAAGAAACATAATGATGGTAAAGTTGTGAGTGTTCTGGGGACCAGGGCAGTTCAGGGGCACAGGGTATTTCCTCTTCCTCTTGACTCCTGTTGATGGAACTCATGGACCTGAGGCTGGTTCCCTTCATCATTAACAACTTTATAAAATTGCATGTCACCATCACACATATGGATTTCTGATCAAAAAGCTTACAAATTTTAAAAATCTCCCTGCTCTGGGGGAAATGTAATTTTTCATAGCAGAGTTTGGTTTTACTTACATCTGTGTTACAGGAGCGATACCGTTTCCTTTCCCCAAGGCAGTATTTTCCACCTCCTGAAGGTCTGAAAACACATTTTGTTTAACATGTGAATATACTATATTTATCCACATAGAAAGCACATATATTGCATGATGAAAACATATTAACATTTACTTTAAGAAAATACAAAATTGGACATTTTATTAGTTATTAAAAAATCATGCTGGGGACTGTTAGTAATAATGATTATGACTGCTGAATGTTAAAATTAAGGCAATTTACTATGAGTAACTTTATAAGACTGTTAATTGTTATGATTTACATTAAGAAAATGCAATTAAATCAATGTATTTTCTAATTATTATAGTAAACAGGTGATTGGTTCAATTTGAGATTCCAGCTTAAAATTCACTTATTCATAATGAAAAGCCATTTGAATCACTTCAACAAACCCATAACCTGATGCATTTTGCCCACCAAGTTGGAAATGAAAAGTTATTTGATTTTTTTCTCAGACTGGAAACAAGAGAGGACACTAAATGACTCTCTGGAAATAGTTTCAGTTCCAAGTAAATAATGCAGAAATGAATTTCTATCTCATTTCAAATATATAGTTTTAAATGATGTTAAATCTAAACATCAGATGGGTTTGCATTATATAAATGCTTTAAATAATACTCAAATTAATGAAAAAGTGAGATGTCAAATATTTTATTTCCATCAATTAATTTTTAAAGTATTAAACATTAGGTAGAGCCATACGCTATTATTTGAATGCTATTTTTGAAGGCTAACTTGTTCTTTTAAAAGAGTTCTGGTCATACTCTTAAATATCTGGGTATGTTATTGATTATTATAGGGTTTTATAATTTTGGTTATTATTCTACAGTAGCCTACAGTTGAACTTAGGTTAATTATTCTGTACTTGTTTTAAAAATAGCAAAGTCTAAATTACAACTTTGACTTACTAGAATCAATGGGATAATTTAAGTGACAATTTTGAATATGTTTTGAATGCCAGTGAATGGTGACTCTAAGGATGGAAAACAAATGGCCCAGCTAGAACCAGCTTGGGAGAAATGGGTCGGTCAGACAAAAACAAAGTAACGGGGACGGTGGTAGCATGGCTGGTTTACGCGTAAGTGACAGTGAGTGAGCTCGGTTTAGCAGGAGGGTAAAAATAGCTAGAAAATGGGAGAATGGAAACACAGCACTAATATCCAGGGAAACGATTTCAAGCTAAAAAGAGAAGAAAAGAGACTGTTTAGAGAGAGAAGCCAAAGAGAGGGATCCTGAGTTAAAAGGAGGAAGAAACAAATACAGACCATCTTTCACCCCAGAAGGAGGAATACAGCAGAATTGATGTATCATCACCTGGTTCTGCACCAAAATATGCATTGGGAAAGAAGGCCATCAGCCTGAGCTCCAGCCAAAAATGTGAGCTGCTAAGGAGCAGTTCAGTCTCCAGAGGAGCAGCAAAGACCATGCAGAGGAACAGTCCACCTGCAATGGGCAGTGGCGGGAGGGAGAAGCAATACCACAGCAAAGCATACTGATGGGACTGGCCTTCCGCCAGAGGGGCTCCGGCTGGAGAAAAAGATGGTGGGAGAGGAGCAGTCTGACCTGCATAAAACAGCCATGGGGAGAAAAGTGGTGGCAACTCCAGAAGATGATTAATGGGGGCATGTGAAAGGAAACTATTTTAACACATGGGCAGTATTCTTTTCATTGTGATTTGTGATGCGAATCAAGGCATTTCAACCCTTGAAGGGCTCTCATTGGTCCTTTTAATACTACTGTAGCAGTAATAATTTTATGTGACATGTGAAAAGACCTTAGGTTTCCTGGGAATAATGGTACTGTAGCTAAGACCAGACCTGGATTCATCCATAATTCAGTAGTTTTTGGAAAAGGAAATCTATCTGATTATTAGTAGATTAAGAATTCTGGCTCTACCTGGGGTAGATACACAATGCTTGTCTTTCTCCCCTTTCTTTTATTTTTAGTCACATAGGAAGGGGCGGGGAAGAAAAGGAAAGTCTGTCTAACAAGGCTCCTCCGCTCTCCTTGCCTCGTGCTTGTTCTGAAGACAAGCACTTGGCTCGGGAGTGAAACGTTTTTACAGATAACATGTGAAACCACAGCTTTGAATCATTTCCAACTGTGTCTTTTTGTTGGCTGCGGCTTACTTTAGCTACTTACGCTGGACTGTCACACTGTCTTAGAGATGAGGAGACGCCTCCCCCGCAGGTCCTGCTGCACTTTCCCCACAGTGACCAGGCACCCCAGCCCCCTTCTACGCTCTGGGGCGAAGTGCCAAAAGCAACACATTCTCCCTGATAGCACCACTGCAAGATTGCACAGAAAACACAGAATTAGCTTTTAGGCAGATACAGCTATCAGGACAGAAATACACAAAGTTCAGGCAACGACCAATTACAGGCATTAGCATTCTCCCAACAGATAACAGAGTTCTTTAACCGTGTTTACACATTGGTGATGGTGCGTGTGATTTGCAAATTATCTTTAGCTAGGCAATGATTTCAAAATCTCTAACACGTACCAGGAGTCTAAAAAACGAGTCTACTTCTCTTCCCTTATTTCACCTACTCCAGACTTTTCGTGTTTCTTATTAGGGAGACCTCAAAAGTCTTTTTTCGATATTCTAGTATTAAAAAATTTTCTTTATATTCCACTATTATTAGACTCATGGAATGATAACGCAATATGGAAAGTTCCCCAGTAAGGAATTTTTATGATGGTAATTGCTTTTTCTTTAAAAAAAAAAAGAAAGAAAGAAAAAGAAAAGGCTGGTTGAGGCTACAATGGTAAAAGAATGTGTTGTGGCATTTCATCTACATGAGTACTGCAGACATAATAAAAGTAATGCCAAGACACTAGGGACTGGGTACAAAAAAACCCTTATGTACACCAACCAGCCATGTGCATAGCCCCTGCGTGAACATGTGTGTTGGAATTCTTCTCAGCTTTACTCTCTGCAATAAACCACACATACTGCACATAAGTAGAAAGCCAGGAATAATTTATCGAGACGCAGACATCAAATAATCAGCTCATAACTCTAACATGATAAATCTTACTTGCAGAATATGGTAAAAAGGAAAGCCTTTTTAAAAAACAACAACAACAAGAAGCATTTCTAGGCTTTTATCGGTGCATTTTGTGAATTGCCATCAATTGCTGACAAACCATACTGATGCTATGAAAGTCATTTGTTTACATGAATAACCACAGGCCACATTATAAGAGTTGAGTAACTGTCAGCAATGCTAGCTAGCTAAATAAAAATTCAACATTATATTAAAACATAGAGGGATTAGGACATGTGATGCTTACAAGTAATCATTGTATAATACTAATTATATATATCCAGAATTATTTCACTTTTCACCTTTTTCACTGCTACCAATGGCAAATGGAATAGCTTCTTACCTGGTTCCCCTACTTCCACTTTTTCCTATCTATAATCAATCTGTTCTCCAGTAAGCATTCAGAGAGATCTTTTTAAAAAACATATTATTCCATCATGTCTCTTTTTTTGCTTAAAAGACTCTGGTCAGCTGTGGCCTGTGGGAAACACCCCTGCCTCCTTCTCCAGCCTCACTCTCTCAGATTTCTCCAGACACACCAGATTTCCTTCCTTTCCTCCAACACTAAACCCGTTCCCTCCATAAGGCACTTGCATCTGCTGGTCCTTCTGGGAATACTCTTCTTCCAATTCCTTATATGGCTGTGTTCTCATCATTCAGTCCCAGGTCAAGTGTCATCTCACCAGGGAACTCTTTCCTTGACCACCTTATCCCAAAGTGGAACCTCCAGGATGTAATCGTTTTAGTACACACTACTTTAAATTATCCTGTTTATTTTTCGAATTACTTCATTATTGTCTGTCTCCTCTCATTAGTAAGTAAAAACCTTAATGTGACAAGTGTGGCTATTTAAATTTAAATTAATTAAAAATTAGGTTCCTCAGACTGGCTAGCTACATTCCAGGGCTTCATAGCCACATGTGTGGTAACGATGTTGGGCAGAGCAGATCCAGCATGTCTGTCACCACAGAATGTGCTGGAAGCCAGTCCATCCTTGCTGCTTGACACAGTCGCTGCAAGGAAGAAACATCTGCACAGCATATGTTTCAAGGGACCTGGCATATATGGCATACTGTTCTTATAAAACCCCTTAATTAAATGCCAAGTGGGTAGTTAATCACTTTAACTATGAACAATCACCCTTAAGCTACATAATCTTTACTCCCTGGAATGGAGATAAGAAATGTCCTAACCTTTGGAATAGAAATTGATAGGATTAAAATCAACTGGTATAAATACAGATGTAACAAGACAATAAGACTCAGAACTTGGCTGGAGATCCTGGCTAGAGAACCCAACTATGCTTGATCAACTGAACGCTGCCTCCATGTCATTCCTTCTTTACCAACTCTGTCCACACCTCTGGGAACCCCTGGACCTGCTGGGGCTGGACCCCAACAAGAATGTTCTATCTAGGACAGTGCTTAGCATGTAGTAGATAAGAAACAAAAATCCATTGACTGAGAGACAACGTTAGTTCAATTTTAGAATTCTGTGTTCTGTTTTAGTTGCTGCATGTCAGGAACTGGAAATACTGGAGGGTAAAGAGAGTCAAATTCACCTTTGTTTCCCTAGGAGTTAGCACTGAGTAAATGTTTTAGTAGCTGTGACAACATAAAAGACTTTTTAGAGAAGTGCTAAGCAATTATCATTTGTCCATAAAAAAATTAGGCAAGAAGAATTCAAATTTTGGTTGGCTAAAAGGCAGAACATTCTGAGCCTTAACCTATTAGATATTAAAGTAAGACATTAAGAAAGATTATGACTTTTGACAATGAAAATTACCATGAAAAAAACCCATCTGTCCAAAATGATGAAGCAGAGGTTGCTGGCTGCACTGATATATTACAGTATCAGCTCTGGGAGTAGGACTGCTGATAATGTACACTTGAGAGGGAGAGCATGTTCCAGCTGCCAGCTTACCGCTTACCTAATTGATCCTGAAGACCAATCATTTGTATAATGATATACCACCAATTGTGCTAGACCTTCACCTATATAAAAGTCACAACATTAGGCCAAATAATCTCCGGTTTTACATTTTTGCTATTAGAAGTACCTGTGTGTACAGACACCTATGCCTATACCTATTTTTTCTTTGAGAATGACTAAGCAAAGTAGTACTGACCAGCAATGACTGGTTTGGGCCATGGTTTCAATTAATGACAACACTTTAAAAAACTCCACCTCTTAAAATTTGTCTATTTTTTCAAGTTGGAAATCTAGCATTATTGATTTCAAATAACATTAAAACTTGATTTTACATTTTATAAAAGCACAGAGCTGCATCTAAAGCTCAAAAGAACTTAAGCATTCATGAGATCTAAGTACCTCATTTTTCAAATGAGAAAACCAGAGCCTATAGCAGGTTGACTTGCCCAAAGTCACTTACTGGCAGAAAGGAAGGAATTATCTGTCCAAAAATACAGAAAAAGTCAGTGTGGTGTGGGGGA
>NW_006289813.1:3462459-3485839 GCF_000327345.1 Myotis davidii | reverse complement strand
GGGGGAGGGAATCTATTGGAGGTGTAGAATTCTATATTTAAAAACATTAAATAATATTCCACTATACTTTACTGAACTGTTTTTACTACACAAAATACAAAATAACACTAGAGACTGAAAATTAAAAAATTCACTTAGCTATAAGTGAACAGCCACATGTTATTTCAGACCTCCTTGGGTACTCTTATAATTGGTAGAGAAAAAAAAAATCACTTTCTGCATTTTCAAGGGCTAAAGGAATTGTGAAAGCTATAAGGACACAAAAAGATGTAGGTTCCAAAGTATTTAATAACATTGTTATATGTTTCCTGGAGACTCACAAAGTGTAGGACAGGGAAAGAAGTCACACAAATGATTTTGTTTCCTTTTAAAACCTATCCTTAAGGTAAAAGATAAATACAATATTCACCTTATAAAATGTTGCTCAATTCTCATGATTACTTAACATTTACACAGCATTTCATAATTGGTTTGCTAGAACCTTTTACTGCATAAATTCACCCGATTCATTATATCTATTAATCAGGGAGGCAGGCAGGAGAGCGGTTAGGAGCTAGCGGGCCCAGATTGGGAGAGGCATGTCCCCCAAAGTCAAATGTGGTGGTGGGGGGGAGACATCTATAATACTTTCGACAACAAAGTTATCTATACTAATAAAAGGATAATATGCTAATTAGACCGGGAGACCTTCTGGACATCCTTCTGGACAAAGCCATGGTGGCGGGGCTGAGGCAGAGGCAGTTAGGGGCAATCAGGCCGGCAGGGGGGGGCAGTTGGGGGCAAGCAGACCAGCAGGGGGACAGTCGGGGGCAATCAGGCTGGCAAGGTGGGGGAGGGGCAGTTGGGGGTGAGAAAGCCAGCAGGCAGAGTGGTTAGGGCGATCAGGGAGGCAGGCAGGAGAGCGGTTAGGAGCTAGCGGGCCCGGATTGGGAGAGGCATGTCCCCCAAAGGGTCCCAGGTTAGAGAGGGTGCAGGCTGGGCTGAGGGAAACCCCTGCCCCCATGCACGAATTTCCTACACCAGGCCACTAGTTATAACATAATAGACAATTATATCAGATAGTTAAGTAACAAAGATTAATGGGTTAAAAAAGAATTCATAATAATGTTAAGTATCATCCACCAATTGATAAGAGACTACTGTCTAGTTTAATAACTAATTAACAACATTGTTAGCTAGTTAACAAGTAAACAACTTCAGTCTGGATAGGGACAACTTCACTCTGTGTGTAGTCTATGTTATAGACCTGAGCTCTCATTCGGACAATATATTTGATTTAAAGCAAGTCATTTATTTATTTTCTTTAGTTTCCCTAACTGTAAAATGGGGACTAACTTCAGTTTTCGATTCCAATATGGCTTGGATTAGGACAACCTTAGACATTATTTCTGTGCAGACATACCTTCAAAGAAGTTAAAAACACATCAAAGGACTTGTTTCATTTTTTTGTGTATTGTTTCGTTTCCCCCCACCTCCTATTTACAGGAAGGGATCTCTTTGGAATTCTTGCTACTTCCCTCCTCTGGTAATGGCAAGTATCTTGATGCAGCACATGCTTTTAAGAGAAGAGACTTATCTAACTTAATAATAACTGCTTTAAGAAATCCATAGGAAACTTCATGTGGATAAAGTTATTTGAACTAATTTTCTAGATAATTATATGAATCAATATATACTGATTTAATATAAGTCACAAGTATAATTAGATTACACTAAGTGAAGCAACTTAAAGTATATAAATCCTATAAGCACATAAGGTGAAAATTTTGAGTGTTGTCTTTTCTATTTTTATCCTTTTTTTTTTTCTTGGCCTGAAGTTACCAAACCTTTATAAGCTCTATTTTCAAACCTATAGAATTTTACTTCTTCTCTTAAAAGAGTGAAATCTTCATATGGGAATCTTTATTCTCTAAGATTATATCTAATCTAGTGATGTATTCTAAATATCAGTCATATTAATTCAGCCCAAATTATCCAAATAAATAATTTTGCCTTCTTTTTGTTAATTCAAGTGTGTTTAACCAGGTTTAGAAAGGTAAAAGTGAAACTATCACATTCCAAGAATAAATTCTCAGATTGTTCAAGAATTCTTGCTTTTCACATTCCTTCAAAGTAAAATAAATATATTTAAAAATTATCTAGAAAGACAATATACTCCAGTGAAGCTTTAAATTTTTCCTAAGAAACAATTATTAAACAACATCTCTTCCTGAATTTCATAATCCACATCAGGAAACTGTCTTCAAGCAAGATACATTATAAATTTAAAAATCTAACTTTGAGAATTTCTTAGAATTCCACAATAATTTTTCAAGATGAGTATACTTTTAAAATATTTTTTTTATTTTTAAATGTTGAAAACATACATATTTTTTAACTAGAGTCATTCTAGGATGTGATTATAGATCTTGTACCATAGCCAGCACTGGGTCAAGCCAGCATCAGGAATGAGAGACCTCTAAGGAAATCCTAAGATTTTAAAGCAAGAGATATTGGTGATTCAATATAGAATGTTCTTCCCAAGTCAGAAAAGTTGGAGCACAGCACTACTAAAAAGCCTTATCTTTTCACTCCAGGTGCAGGTTAGCTTATTCCAGCCCAAATTCTAAATCAGAACTTGTCATCCCATGCTATTGAAATTTCTAAAAAAATTCAAGAGCCAGTTTGAAACCCAGTTGAAACATGTTATATTCTACTCTAAAGATCTAAGGCTGCAAATGTCCTATTATATAGCTGGTGCTTTAGAAGGGTCTATAATAATCCTAGTCTAAGCCAGCCCTATGTTTCCCATACAAAGATATCAGGAACCGATGTCATATATATGTAAGTCTAAATGCTGGGCTATACCTCTAACTCAATCTTGTAGAATCATCAAATCGATCTTTTGGAAATAAACCAAGTATTCTAAACCTTCTTTGTGGTCACAATCAGAGTTTGCAAGGATTGGGTTTTCATTATCATTAATATCTTGTTCCATAACAATGCACATACTGCTATCAAAGTTTTTACAGTCTAAATCTTTGTTTACTATTTCATCAACTATGGCATCCCTCCGATGCCTGTCCAAAGTGCTGTTGCTGATGCCATGTCTAAAGAAAGTTTTTTTGGGTTAAAGTTATATTGATTTATTTGTAAAAGTTTGACCCATGGACACACAGTACCAACTAGCGCACTGTCTGGGCTCATCAAATTTCCTCCTTTGGTTAATGCTACTGTCCCTAAGCACATCCATTCAGACCATATGGTTTTTATTCAATCCTTGAATGGCTTATTCAGGCAAACATCCAATGGCTGTAATAGCGATGTCAGACCCCCCAGGACTCACGCAAAGATCAGTTTTTAATTTTTTGGCCATATTTCTTACTCCATCTGCTAAATGTGCATGGAACAGTTCCCATACTTACATGGAACATTTGTGGAACTGCGCCTCGGGCAGGGATCCCATATCTTTTGCAGCCAGAGTTTGACAAGATCATTGTGGATCCAGTCCTCTGGATATGTCTATGCTATCACTTAAGCAATCCTTCTCCCCCCACCATTTAAAACAAATTATTCAAAAAACTATGAGCAGCTTTGGTTTTATCCTGCTGGCTAGACAGGATGTAGGTTCTTTCTTGTTTCTTCTGATGAGAGTAGTATTGAAATTTAGAGTTAAAACCAGAAGTTGTGTATATTTCATTCATGTTTCTAAGCCACACAAATTTATGCTTATACTCTCTGATGCTGGCTACTGCCAGTTAAGATAATCTGACAAAGAATTTTCTGCCCCACAATCATCTAAGGTTGGCAAATAATCATCAAAAGTGACGATGATGCTCTCGTAATATATACTACTACCTTCCTTCTCTGGAAAACCATAAAAAGTTCACTGAGATATTATCTCATTTCATCCTCACAACATTTCTGTGAAATAGGTAGAAATAGGTTACCTCTCATTTTAAAATGGAGATTAATTATTTTGCCAGTTGTAACACAATCATATATTCTTAGCTAATGTTCTGCCGACAGTGCCTTCCTATTGTGATTCCTGAGATAAGACACTGTCACAGGTAAGTGAAAATCCCACTTAGAATTAAAGGACATAATACATTGTGACTACCAATCTCAAGCTCAGTGACTCGCTTTATTCCCATGACAATGAAAATTTGCTTTTTTCTTTACAAAATTTCCTATCTAAAGATAAAGTAAAATCAGAGTCAATATAGAGGGGCACAGTTTTCAACTTTGGAATTAGAAAGACCTGGGTTGGAATCTCAGCCCTGCTATTAAATGGCTGTGTAATCTTAGGCTTTCAAGTTTAAGTTTCCTCATCTATAAAATGGAGATAAAACAGTTTCTACGTCATAGGATTTTGTCACTATTAAACAGAACAAGTATGTGCCTGGCACAGTGTAAGTACTTTAAAAATATTCAGTATCACCATTATCATTATTGGTAATGCCAACTATTTTTTTAATTAAAAAAAATCTTTATTGTTGAAAGTATTACATAGGTTCTTTTTTCTCCCACTGACCTCTTCGAGCCTGCTATCAATGTCAACTATTTTTAGATGGCAAAAACACAGACTGGCCACACAAAGTTGACCTGACCAACTGAAAATTTCACTTTGATTTTTGTCCCTAGCTCTTTTTTTGCATGGTTGTTTTGATTTGAATCAAAATGCTGAGCTCTGGTTTAATTTCCAGATAGGTATAACCCTAGAAGGAAAATCTGCAATTTGGCAACAATAAACACTTTTATTTTAAGGAGAAAAATAACTTAAATCACCAACAACAAAATTTGTAAAAAGATATGACAAATGCAGTTACTGAAAAATAAAGAGCGGCTCAGCTCAAATGTCTAGTCCTTTGTGTGTTTTTTCTCCTTAAAAATGTAGGTGGATCTAGTTCTTTAAAAACCTCTTCAAAAATTCAAAGTTAATGATAGGAAGATATTCAAGGTCTTCTAGAGTGCTGTCCTTTTTCTTTCTAGGAGTCTACATGTGTTTGTTTTCATTCATTCATTTTAAGAAGTAGCACCATTCCTAAAGCTGTCTACTGACCTTTCATATCCCTGGAACAGCAGTTAAGATTTTTGTTTGGCAGAATAATTTTAGATGGTAAAATCCAACATACTGACTTTATCAAACTAAACTCTAATGTTGGGAATATAAACGACCTCTTGGTACACAGGCTTTGCTACACTTACAAGGTTCTCAAATAGTTTTTCATGAAGTCCAGTATGTTCTGTTTGAAGTACATCAAAAGCTGACAGGGTAAGGAGTCAGGTAAGGGATTCTTTTAACCAGATCATTGACATTTTTAAAATGTACATATCAGAATTATGTAGACTTCATTTGAAAAAAGGAGCTAGGGATCAAAAAGCTGACAACAAACCTAAACTAAAAATGTGAATCTTTAGAAATCAAATATATTTTCCCATTTTACTCACTTTTTATCTGTGCTCATTCTTATTTATACTTAGAAGAATTATAATTCCCTTCTATTTGTTTATCTAAATTTAAATTCAATACATTAGCTTTAATATTATTGAGTGTCATCTAAATATTCCTCAAAATTATCTGTAATTTTCAAGAAATATGTCATGTCTATCACATATATATACACAGTTGTAAGATATGACATTTGAGGATCCTGCAATTAAGCACAGATGTGTTTACTGTGTAAATGATTGGTAGGGTTGAACGATGTGTTCTCAAATAGCCACTACTTGTGATTTACTCATTTGGAGTGATTATATAATTTATAGAATGCTTTAGGAGCGCTCTGAGGTATTTAAACGAATGAATTTTTTATGCTGTATGTTAAGAAATAAAGTTGAATAAAAAGAGCCATCAGGCCTAGTGATAGTATTATTCCAAGCAAACAGAAACTGTGGCCCATGAACTGGATTATAAGAATAATAATCAATGGCAAATAAAGAAACAGATTCTCACTGTGACTTCCCCCCTTACAGCTGTATATTTCTCCTAAGTACAGATTGATTTAAATTGCTACTTGTCGTTGACAAGAATTGTTGGTTCCAAAATAAACCTAGACTGTTGTTTCAAGAATGTGCTTCCTAATATTTTCTATTACTACAGTGAAAAAAAAAAAAGAAGGAATTTTTGGTACTGTGCGAAGGTCTTTGTATTTTTATTGGCTACTTACAAAGTCTCAAAAAAAGATCCTTAATCCTTTAAAAATGACCCAATCAATTCATACATTTAGCATAATTTACCAACATTTCCAAACGCAGCATGGAAAAGCCATCAACATGGCACTAGGTCATGGGTCCTGAATGAAGCCGTCAGCAAGGATTAATAAACTGTGACAGCTGCCCAAAAGCTTTCATTCTTTTTATTTAAACATCAGATTGCACGCTGAAATCCAGTGTAATCTTTGTTGAAACTAGCCCAACTAACATGGAAGAAGTCAGAACTGAGAACAGATGACACTAGTAGTTATTATTGTGAACTCAGTCCATAGCCATAAACTCTAGAATTTGCATGAGTAGAAATTCCTAAAGAACTTCAGGAATAGTGTATAAATGATTCCTATCTGTTTCAATAATTTCTAATAATATTTTTGAAAACTATACTGATGAAACCAAAATTACTTCGTTCCAATTTCTATGCTCAATAAATTAAGTATTCTTCTACTATGAGCCCTTCCTCTCATATTGCAATATAAAAGTGACTCCAGTTAAACTACAGTTATAAAATATTTTGGGATCACATAATTTTCCAGAAAAAAAACACACAGACATATGACTAAGCAGGCTCTATTATGTAGAATTGTTATTAGACATTTTCTTTATAAATATAACACCCACATATACTTACAGAAAGGTGAAACTGGCCCAGAAAATATTATTCACTGTAATTTTCTAAACAATGAATATTATTGATATAACGTTTTGACAACTCATTAGACTAGAAGTGTATTATTTTCTCAAGTACATTTTAATTAATATGCATGATTTCCTAACAATCGTAGCGGAATAGCAACACCAAACATTTATCAAATAGCTAATAAATCATTTGAGCTTACCCCCTTTTCAATAGTAGCAGTCTGACAAAATGTTCCCTCCGCTGCAGGAATACTGTTGGTGACACAGCGGTTGCTTTGGCTGAGACACCAGAGCTCTCTACACACTTCCTAGGAAAGAAGGCAAAAGCAAATTGATCAGAAGTAAAGACTACAATCACGTCCACTCTTCCATAAAATACACCCGCAGACACGCAGCATTGTTTGTTTCTTGCTGGTGTTGACACATCAAAGTGAGGATTTTGGAGGAGGCTCTTATGGAAGGTGGGTTATCCACTATGCAGTATCATGTAAATGTTTGTCTTTAAAACTCTCATTTAAAAAAAAAAAAACTCTCATTTTAGTGGATGAAGTAAATCTTAGATTTTAACATTGATTAAGATCTTTTCATTTTAATGTGCAGAAATTTCATTAATAGGGAAGAGTAGGGGGAAAGAATGGATATGTAGAAAGGGAATATATGCTTAATACTCTCAAGTACAGACAATAGAACAAACTTACCAATTACTAATAGAGTGGTGCTAGGTATTTGACTTCTTAGATCTACTGCAATATTCAAATAAAGGTCATTTTAAGAAGGAAATAGAAACCATAGGAATGGGCAGGGAGTAATTTCTAAAATTCAAAGTTGCCTAAAGAACAATCTAGCAATGTTGTTTGCAGTTCATCAATGTAGTCCACCACCTTTGTGAAAGGGAAATTTGGTTTTGAACAAGTGCTGCTACTTGTATAACAGGCATTTCTATAATTGAAATATTTCAGATGTTGTTTGGAGCTGTCTTCTTTATTATGGTTTTTCATTGTCCTACATCATTATGGGAAAATTACAACACTTATTCTAATATCAGCAATATAAAATACCTCATTTGGTTCACCCACTATCAGATTTTAAAATAAGCTGTTCAACATCTATTCGAATAAAGTGTTTTAAATAAAAGCCAAAAAGGTTACTTTGAAGAAACTGAAAAGTTTCAGTTTCTCTTTATATATGATCATCAACTAGCATCATTAATAATACTGCAAGCTTTTAATTTAAACTAGAAGCACTGCGTATAAAATATCTTTTTGCAAAAAAAATATTAATCTGGAATGCAAAGATAAACTTATATATAACATTTATTTCTATTGTTATTCCCCAACTACTCTTTAAACTCTCAAAACTTAATTCTAAGAACTTATATCACATATCACAAGAAAAAAAATTTTTATAACCCTGTACGATGATAGATGTGAACTAGACACTGTGATGATCACAGTACATCCAAATATTGAATTATTATATTGTATACCTTAAACTAACATAGTATATGTCAATTTTATCTCAATTTAAAAAAATTTAAAAAGAACTTATGTCATGTTAACACAATTCAGAAATAAAGCGGTAACAGTGAATTAACTCGAAAGTTTCTAGAAAATGGGAATGCCCCATAGGGTAAAGCAAACTGAAGGAATCGCTTTGGGTCCTTCCAGGCATGCTCCTCCAACCCCTCTCACCAGGCATTCCAGATTAATGTATTTTTATTGCTTTCTGCTGAAAGGTGATAAATGCATTCTGTGAGAAACCTAGCATTCTGCAAAATCATTTATGAACAAAAGAGGGCTTATGGGGGGAAAAGGAGTTAGAGGAGACCTCTTATAACCTATATAACTTAGTAGCCACTAAACAAACAAACACATCTACAGTCTAATTAAACATGTGGACACTTAAATCCCTGCTGGCATTTGTCCCCAGCATCCCTAGCAGTTGGCTCCTTTGTAGCCTTAACCTTATGGCTTGTGATGCTTCCTTCTTAGAGAGAGAGGTCTTCGAGGGTATCTGCCTCTAACAGAGACCACGTTCTTAAAAACTAAGAATTAGATTCAGAGTATAACTTCTTTTTATTGTATCTATATAAAATGACAGATGTTCATATAGGGAAGAGCCAATGGACATAAGACACTGGGGGATGGGGGAGGCTAGGGGACTGTCTTGGGCGGGGGGAAAAAATGGACACATATGTAATATCCTTTGTAATAAATAAAAAAATTAAAAAAAAAGAAAAAAAATAAAAAAAAAATTAAAATGACAGATGTTAACTAAACCCACTGTAGTAGTCATTTCACAATATATGTAGATCAAACCATTATGCTATACACCTTAAACTTACACAGTGATATATGTCTGTTATTTCTCAATCAAACTGGAAAAAAAGGAAAATATAAATAAAAGCTAAGAGGGAGCCGATTTCAGGTCAATGTATAAAAATATCTTCTAAAAGTCAGAGCTGAACAACGGTGAAATAAAACCAAATCTCCCCTCACTGGAGGAGCTCCAGGATATACTTCATGCCCCATAGCAGCAATGTTTTAGGCAGGAAAATAAATGAAAGTAACTAACACTTTATCAGGGCATACTGTCAACTACTGTTGTAGGCATATTTATATTTGTATCTCATTTAATCATCACGAAAATCTGTTTAGAAAGTGTGAGAAACTTTATAGTTTCAGAAAGATTTAGCAACTTGCTTCAATCCTAATTAAATCTAGATCAGAATCTAGACCAGAATCAGGCCTGGCTAATATCAATGTCCAAAATATCCCCAGACAACTAAGCTACTCTTTTAAATATATCAGAATTACCTGATATTCAGAAAATAAGTCTGTAAAAAACTAAGCTAGAGCTGCTTTGATCAAAATAGAATAATTGAACTATTTTATAGTCAAAGACCCTTTCAAAACAAAAGAAATTAGAATTATATTCTCTAAAATTTTCATCCTTTTCACGTAATTATAGCTGTAAATAATACTAAAAAATGGGGGGGGGGCTTTTATTTACTTGAGAAAACTAAAATAAGCCATTCACATAAGGAGGAGAGAAATATCATAAAAGTGCAAAAACATTTTATATTTATTATATCATTAAGGAAATAAAATAGAATCTGAAGAGAAAATGGCATCTTTATTGCTAGATTTTTTTATTTTTACATTTTAAACAACTGTACAGATCATAAAAGTGATACAAATTTTCTGCCCTTGGAAATCCTAAACCCTATGCCATTTTGGGTCCTTGACTGTGGATATGAAACATTCTCTTTGTCCTCATTACCCTATCAGTAACATCTCTCAGCAGCTGTTTGCAATAAAGGGTCTTGATGGCCAAGGGGGAGAGCAGAGCCCTGAAGAGGTCAAGAAGGAGCATCAATGATTAGAAAGGTTACTTATCATTGTATCACACAAAAGAAAATTGAAAACCAACATATGGTGACCCTATGGCCTGGCTCCAGGTGTTTAGTAGCCATCTGAAGAAAGAGAATAATGTACCCTTATTTCAGCTTTAAATAGGTTAATCCTGTTATGTGGGTAATTTAAGTGCAAGGGAGTTTAGAAGAGCTGTGCCACCCTTGGAGCTAACATGAGGTGACTTATCTATAATACATGAATGTGGGAGGGAGTGACTCCCCAAAAAAAGTCTAGAATGTTAACACACACACAGAGAGAGAGAGAGAGAGAGAGAGAGAGAGAGAAACTAAAAACTAATTTGGATAAATAACTAATCAATTTGAAGGGGTTAAAAATGATTAAATGGTTAAAAAAAAATACCTCTAAGAAGCAAACCCAGAGTGAAAACTACTGAGCTTTAAGTATACAAGTGATTATGAACCTATGATTTTTGGCTTGAATTTTAAGGGAAAATATAAATTAAATCAACTTCTTGTCAAGTATATGTTTGATAAATATACATATTCAGACTCCAAAAGAATATTGAGGTGCTAAAATAAGTCCATGTCTTTTATTCCCTAAATCCATACCAGATCACACCGTAGAAAGTTACACCGTCTTACAATCTTCTAGCAAAGTGATTTTACAATCTCCCTCAGTGCAAAATTCCAATTTTAATCAGTTGATATTGTTCCTACTATCTAATCTACAACCTTGAAACATCGACCAGCTGCCTCCTGCCCACCTCCTACTGGGGATGTGCCCGCAACCAAGGTACATGCCCTTGACCGGAACCGAACCTGGGCCCCTTCAGTCCGCAGGCCGTCGCTCTATCCACTGAGCCAAACCGGCCTCGGCAAGGCCACTGTGTTTTTTAATGCTCTTGGTAGAGGAGAACAATTTGTTAACCAGCAACCAAACTATAATAAATGTTCTGAAGTCTGAAGATGGTTTTGAGGCCAACATTTAGCTTTCTTTTTTATAGGATACTCAAATTTAATTTGTTTAAACTTCCCTTATATGTACTTCTAAGTATTTCATTGAGATTAAAGGATGAATCAGTGTGATCCTTAAAATATCTTTGTATGCTCCCAAATGTACAGATGGTTCAGATTCTCCTAAACCGCTACCAGCAAGCAGCTATACAGAGATGGTACCATGGATAACAGATATTCATAGAGGAAAGCAAACATGATTGGATGTCTTTCAGGTGCCAGGTAAATAAAAAGCACTTTGCATGCTTGTCATACCCCTTTGCTGTCTGAAGTTTACAACAACTTGGCTGCCATTCACTGGAAAAGGTCTCTAAATAAAATCTACTGATGGTCAATTAGCTAATGGTAAGCAGTCTTGCTATTGAAAATATTCCTTCAAAAATTATCCTGTTCCATTGTGAAACCATGTATTAGATCAAATGTTCCCATTTATGCTTCAGAATACATAGTCTATTAATAAAACATGGTTCAGTTCTACATTAAAGTAAGTAACAACAACCCACTATTTGCATTTATGTGCGAACTCTTAAATTTATGTAAACAGTAACAATCGTCATAGATAATAATAATTCCCCATAAATTAAAAAAAGCTATATTGTCTATAAAATTTCTCTGGTTTTGTCCTGGGCCTTAAATCTAACTGTGATGAGCACTTTCCTCTCTTTTTAAAACTACTTCATTGAGATATGATTGACATACAAAAAATTGTACATATTTAATGGATGTAATTTGGTAAATTGGGAGAGAAAGTATACAATACACCCATGAAACCATCATCACAAACTAGGCCATAAAGATCTGTCACCTCCAAAAGTTTCTCCCAACCTTATTTATTATTTTGTGTGTATGAAAATTGATAGAAATTGTCTCCTGAAATAAAATACACCTGCTATCTTGATAACATATTTACTATATAACCCATTTTTATTTTTTACCTTGGAGTAGGTAAATCATATTCTGCATTTTTAGTTACCTTATCTATAAAATTTTATAAAATAATTATAATTTTAATCAAAGCAGTCTGAAGTACCTCAGAAAAGACTATATAAATATCATTCATAAACTATATATCATTTATAGATTACTATATTATACAATTCTGCATATTGTGCTATAGTTTTGTTCTTTGCATTTATAGCCATTACAATCTCCAAATACTTGTTTAAGATTGTAAATGTTAATATCTTTCCATTTTCTAATTTTATTTGCTATCTATTGCAAAAGCCTATAAATGCATAGAGAAGAAGACTCTAAAGCTGAATATAAGAAACATAACTGAAAATACACAATTTCTCAATTACTATTTATCTCACTTCATATCAACTAATCTGAAATAAATGAGATATACATATATAGAAATAGGCTAATCAGGACAATTTTTTTTTATTCCACTGAAGAAAAAGTACCTCCATATATCCTGTAGAACTGCTAATACAAATTATCTAATATAGGAATATATATGTAGAGTTAAAACCCAAATTCCAATTGAAAAACTAAATATAAATTAACTATTTCACTTGCTAACATAGAAAAGAGAGACCATAAATAAGAATAATGAATTTCAACCTACTAAACTACAAGTATATACAAAGACTGGGATTAAAGTTTGGCTGATGTTTTCTGAGGGAAAAAGCAACTCAAGAAAAAAAGAATAAAGAAACCATAAAGAAATAAGAATAGAAAACTCTACAGCAGAGAGAGACAAGAAAGGCCAATGTTTTACTCAAGACTGTTGCACACAATCTTTAAATCTAGTGCACAAAATGTGCTGTCAAAGCTGTCCATGAATCATAATAGGCTTTTCACCCGAGACTTTAAAAATCACTTTCCTTTGTACTGTACCTAGAGGATAATTGGTACAGTACAGTGCATACATTGTTTCATCTTAACTATGTGAAAACGTAATTCTTTTTATTATTAATGTTTTCTAAAAGGCATTTTAAACACTATTTGCATAAAAACAGGAATCAAGTCTTTAAACATTTCTCACTCCTGAATATTTTTGGATAACTTATTTAAATTTCTATTTTTTTCTTTCAAAATGCTTGCCCAGCCGGCATGGCTCAGTGGTTGAGCGTTGACCTATGAATCAGGAGATCACGGTTCGATTCCGTGGTCAGGGCACATGCCTGAGTTGTGGGCTTGATCTTTGGTGGGGAGGGTACAGGAGGCAGCCAATCAATGATTCTCTCTCATCATTGATGTTTCTAGCTCTCTCTCCCTCTCCCTTCCTCTCTGAAATCAATAAAAATACATTTTTAAAAACATGCTTATAATGTGTACTGACTATAAATATGTCCCTATCCTAGACACCGAAATCTTTCTCTGTGAAACTCAAGAAGAATTTTGTATGCATTTTTCTGAGCTAGACACAGACTTCTTTAGGCAGTCATGGAGAGTCAACCATAATATCTTTTTTTCCGCAACAATTTTCCTTGTTTCTCTGTTTGGGTTAGCGTCATCTTGTCCCCACATGGTGGTTGTGTCAGAATGTGGGCAGTGGACTGAAGCAACTTGAAATGACTCAGTACTAGAAAATATAAAGTAAAGGCTCCTCCTAGCCAATATAAAAATGCCCTTGACACAATTATTAGAGTACCAGAAAAGGTGAGGGTGGGGGAGAGGTTTCAAAGCCATACCATTTCTTAAGATAAACCTCAGTTGACATCATAAATTCAGGACTGAAAGAAGAAATACAATAGAAATTATAAAAATTCTACCAGCATCTCTCAAGACGTTTGAAAATTGTTTAATTTAGGATTATGCAAGCATTTAGAAATAGATATTATACCAATTTCAGAAAAAGAGCAGTATCAAAGGAAATATTTGCATTAACAATGTTACCAGAGGTAAACTATATTCATCAAAACTCCATCCTAACATTTGTGTCATGAAAGATCACATAGAAATGACTAAACGTAAGGATTGAGACTTCTTACCCCAAATTTACATTGGCGGGATCCTGGTCCATACTGGTAACGACATTGCTCATCAGCATCATACACCTGACCTGGGGCCACAGTTGGGTAAACAAATTCACGCTTGGGAGGCTCATTATTAAGGCAATTGCCACGGCCTGAACTGTTCAACATAAAGGATCAAAGAAAATTAGGTACACTATGGACCATTTCAATCACAATTATGAAACCAGGTATTGAGCTCTTTGTTTTAATAACTTGATGCATGAAAAACAATACTTCCTACCAAGAAATAATCGCATGGCAAAATAACTTTACTGAAACCTGAATAAGAGTTCCAATCTTTTTTCCAGCACCAAGACATAATAAAAGTATCTCAGACAACAATCTGAAAATGTCATGTTGGCCTTAAAACAGATTTAAACTAATTTCTGAAGGAATCAAAACAGAATTTCATGTTGCTGTAAGTTTCTTGTTTGATTTCAGTGAAAATATAACCACATCTGGTAGTAGAATTAAAAACATAAAATGTGGAAAATAAAAAAAAATGTGGTTGTAATCCTTAAAGACTTAATCTATATATTTCCATCTTGGGCAGAACAATAGATGACATGTCCAAAGGTTCTTGAAATATTTCAATAATAAATGGGCTGAATGACCGATGAGGCTAAGATCCAAAGTTCTCCTCTCAAGTATATTACAAGTGTTTAGTCTCTCAAAAATTTCATATTTCATTTAGGGTCATCAGAGTTAGGAAAGGGAATGTTCTCCTCTCTATATAATTTCTGCTTTTCAAAGTGTGCTTGCACTCAAACATAATATTTTAATTCAGTGGAACAAATAACATAAAGATTGCCAAAAACCAGACAGAATACCTTAGTTTAAAGAGCTTTATACTTTGCTAAATATAATTGTTCATTTTATTTAGTCAGTGTGCATAAAATAGGACAGATGCTTTTGTACTTTCATTTCACATGTAAGTTAGAATTTTTAAAGAATTCCTATGCCAACATTTAAAAATTTTTTCCAACATTCCTGTCAATTGTGCCAGCACTTGTGTTTTTTCCCCCCAAATCTTTTCCATCTGCTTTGCCAAAGGAAAATAATTTCACAAGTATAAGTTCTTCAACTATTATTTAAGACAGTACAAATTTTCATTTATAGATAAGTAAAAAAGAACCATGCATAATAATGAGTTTGATATTTGCTTAAAAGTTTAGCGCATTCTTAAAATGTAAAAGTTAATTTGTATATACAAACATATTTGCACTGCAGCAAATTAATACCTTTTAAAAATTGAAACTTACTATTCATAAGGTGATAGATTAAAAGATCCAAGGCTGGTAGTGTGGGGGGATCCAAGGGACAGAATACTGTTTTCTTTACACATTTTTCCTTTCATTTATGACCTTCTTGATTAATTTTTAATCAATAAAAATATCTAGATGAAATATTAAATATGGTACTAATATGGAGGGATTTTACTATTGGCTATTACAATCAATTCACTTGTCACTGTTCAAGGTATCTATCTAACAGAGAACTTTTTTTTTCACCCAGCTACCCAGTTTTCAAGACAGAATGCTTTTTATTTCTTGTTTCTTGTACTTTTAGAAATTGCCATGTATCTCAGTAAGATAATTATCTTTTATGATTTTTAAAAACAGCAAGTTCTTTTTATTTTATAATATAAAACATTTTCTATCGATATGGGTATACCAATTTTAGGCAAATGTAATTCTACTAGTAAATTCAAATTTTTATATTAAGGTTAATGACAAAAAGGTCAATGCAAAAAATATAATAAAAGAAGATGTACCATTTTGATAACAGGCAATAGTCATTAAATTATTGGATTAGCTGCTTAATTCCTTAATTTTCTTTAAAATATCAGTTTCATCTCTGCAACAAAATTATAAAAGTCTTGATGAAAGCCCTAACTGGTTTGGCGCAGTGGATAGAGCGTCGCCCTGCAGACTGAAGGGTCCCAGGTTCAATTCCAGTCAAGAGCATGTACCTGCGTTGTGGGCACATCCCCAGTAGGGGGTGTGCAGGAGGCAACTGATCAATGTTTCTCTCTCATCAATGTTTCTAACTCTCTATCCCTCTCCTTTCCTCTCTGTAAAAAAATCAATATATATTTTTTTAAAAAAGTCTTGATGAAAGGAGTTAAATATGTAATAAAAATAAGTTATCAAGTTAAGCACTACTATAAATCAATGGGGAAAATTTAAGTACTGAAGTATTTAAGTACAGGGTTCTACAGGTAAAAATGTAAAACAAAAAGTATAATTATATATTTACCTAAGTATATAATATGTATTCACCTACATGGCACGAATTAAAAATCTATTTAAAAATTTATACATAATTACTTTTAGGAATACAGAAAATTAACCTAAAATATTTAGAGGAAGAATTATGTGGACCCCAAAAGTTTAAGCATCGATACGCTGAGGAAAAAATTCTTTCCTGATAGCGTACTGAAAATTGACTTAATCCAGGAGGAAGCGACAATAATTATTTCTTTAAAGTTCTTGTTCTTGGGTATTAATGGTCTTCTAGTCATGGTTCCTGTTCTTTAAAAACACCAAATGCAGAAACCACTGCAAGCGCCTCCAGACAATGAAGAATGCCATGCACTGTGGTCACTGTGGCCAAATTCTTCTGAATCAGTGTATCCCAAACTGGATTTTTGTTTCAGTTCTTTGGAATAACCTATTCCTATGTATTAAAGTGGTCTCATTAAATATCTACACAAGTCTTGCTCTCCTTTTCCAGTATGTTTTACAGAAGAATAAAATAACATCTATACTAATAAAAGGGTAATATGCTAATTAGACTGGGTCAACTGGACATCTTCTGGACGTCCGACTTCCTTCTGGACAAGCCACGGTGGCGGAGACCAAGGCAGAGACAGTTAGGGGCAATCAGGCCAGCAGGGAAGCAGTTAGGGGGTGGCCAGGCCAGCATGGGGGCAGTTAGGGGGTGGCTAGGCCAGCAGGGGGGCAGTTAGGGGATGGCTAGGCCAGCAGGGGGGCAGTTAGGGGATGGCTAGGCCAGCAGGGGGGCAGTTAGGGGATGGCTAGGCCAGCAGGGGGGCAGTTAGGGGATGGCTAGGCCAGCAGGGGGGCAGTTAGGGGATGGCTAGGCCAGCAGGGGGGCAGTTAGGGGATGGCTAGGCCAGCAAGGGGGCAGTTAGGGGGGGACCAAGTTGGCAGGGGGGCGGGTAGGGGATGACCAGGCAAGCAGGGGGCCAGTTAGGGGGAGATTAGGCTGGCAAGCAGAGGCAGTTAGGGGTGATCAGGTAGGCAGGCAGGCAAGTGGTTAAGAGCCAGGGGTCCCGGATTGCAAGTGGGATGTCCCCCAAGGGGTCCCAGATTGGAGAGCATGCAGGCCAGGCTTTGGGACACACACACCCCCCGCACCTCCACCACCCCCCCCACCGTGCACAAATTTCATGCACTGGGCTTCTGGTATAAAATGAAATATAAGCAAAAAATCATATAGATCCTTAAGAATGAGCATGCATATTTAGGAACATGGCATCAACAAGGCCTTTTGAGATGGATTTGGTGATATTTGTACAAATCACTAATGTTTGTAAGTCAAGTGTCATACCTATTTTTATTGGCTCCAGGAAAGCAAGTATGGGGCAAGGCTGATTTAAAGTGTTTCTATATACTACACGGTTTCCTCCAAGTAACCACATCTGGTATATATTGTACAATAAAATCTTGCTTAAAGTATTTGGGGGATGGGGTCATTTTCATATTTTAATTCTTAACTGAGGGTTAAGTGACAAAAATATTTTTGCATACGGTTACTAACATTTGTCTGCTACTTTCCTTAATTTCAAGTAGAGATTTATATTAACCCTGGAAGTGCTTTTCTTTCTTCCTTTATTTTTAAATTACCAAGTAATATATCCCAATTACACCCCTATTGTCCCTCAGGAAGTAACTAATATTTTGATTGTTTAATAATAATTTCCTTCATTTTATTAGTAGTTTTACCTCCCAATATTCATCTGCCTGATTTTGGAGTCTGTACAATAGGAGTCGTATTGTAGGTTTTCCTTTGTGACTTTATTCTTTCACTCGCTCAGTACTAGGAAAGTGGATATATCTATATTGATGTGTATAACTATAGCCTGTCCATTCATATTGTTCTTTGACATTCCACTTAAGACTATGCCACAAATATCAAATGAGCATTTGAATTATTTCTAATTTCTGGAAATTGCAAATTATGCTGATATGAATATTTTTGTACAGGTTTCCTGGGACAAATATATTCTCTTAAAAATATTACAGATGAGATTTTTTTAAATATTTTATAATTATTTCCTTTTAACAAAATGGAAGTTATGAGTAATTTTTATTTAATCCAGGGTTCTAGCTCATCAATTCAACCATACAAGTATTATGATGGTGAACCTAGTATTATTTATGCTACTACTATCAAACTAATAACAGTGGTAATATTACATATAATATTTTCTCATCAAATAGCACTTTTAAACATAGTTTGCGCTTTAGTGACATATGAGAATTTTTCCACTCAGAAAACATAAACCTCACTCATCATTAAAAAAATGAAGGATACTGTTAGTAGTTTCCATCTGAGATGCTAATGCAACTTCCTATTGTTAAGTATAATATACATGTGTCCAGAGCAAAGGAATAAACATAAAAAAGTAGAATTGTGATTACTTCCCTAGCAGCATATATTTCATAACTAAAAGCCCGATCCTAGTTAAAATATACAGCAATATAGATAACTATTGAATTCACAGATTCTGCTTTTGTTTATGCTTCTAAGACAAGGCCAAAAAAAATTGTATCAGTTTGAGAATATGCTTTTTCCTTGACTACGAAATTCTTAGTAAATCAAAGTATATTTACATTTCCAAAAATCCTCGCAGCATGATAGCAAAGTCATATTTTATGTATCCTACTTCTAATTTAGAGAAATCTTATTTACATAGCTCAAAAGTTAGCCTTGAAAATAGGAACATGAGCCAGAGTTGAGTCTTCCACTAAAATTTACAGACCCTTACATAAAATATGCACTCTTGGCTTTGTTTCCAGAACACATAAGGACATACCCCTAATTGTAATTGTAGATTTATTTTTCACTTCAACTATTATACGATAAAGTATAGACCTTCAGTCTATAGTACAATGGGTCAATCTAAAAAATAAATCTTTCTATATAACTCTATACATATCTTAACAGTCTCTGAACAACAACAACAAAAAGTTAACATAATAATGCCATCTGGTATTATTTTCCACAGAATTGTGCTCATATATCTAAATTAAGCAAAAATGAATTAATTAAGTTGGTATCATCTACAAGTGAAGTTTCTTACCTACTGTGTTCTCATAAACTGCGCTATCAGTCTTCACAAAACTAACCATACATTCCATCCCAAAATGAGTTACTTTAAGTCAAACCGTTCTCTCTTGTCCTCTGGATGAGAGGGGTGCTTGAACAAAACTAAACTTGAAGCCTCCAATATGCAAACACAGTATCAATAACGGTTTATTAAGTTATGCTCTCTTTTTCTCCATACGTAATTAGAACTTGTCGATGATATTTATGGATTTGAGTGAAGTCCCCCTAACATGTCAGAAACATGGAAGGAAGGAGAAACCTGTTTTTCTAAGCTGTTCCATGGGTTCCATGTAAAAAAAGAGGTCCCATCCATAAAACTGTTTTTTGTCTAGTAGATCATTGACATTGACCTTCAAAGTAAATACTATAGAAGAAATATGAATGCCTTAGTCATCCTGTTCATCTTATGTCACTTCCCTTGTAGCTCTACACTCACCTGTCTTTCTAGCTCACCTTCAACCGTAATCTTGCCTTTCCTTTTCAGCTTCCATCCTTTCTGTGAAAATGGATAATCTCTATTTAATCTGGAAACTGTAGGAGATTTTGCTATGGATCTTTGACAGTTCAAACAATATAACAGACTTTAACTTAAATAGAGCAAGTTGATTCACAGAGGCCTCAGAATTTTAAAAAAACTATATGAAATTACTCTGTACTACCACTAAGTGGTGGAAAATATATGGGGAAAAAAAAAAAAGAAAAAGAAAAAACAAAAGACAAAAACCTAAACTAAATGACTTCTGGCTGCCTTCCACTGCCTGGTAAATTAGCCCAGTGTCATCAGTGAGAGTGAGCCATGATACCAGGTTCATCTTTCTCCACTTTCTAAGTCAATAAATAAATAAATAAGTCCCGCAGGCAGATAGGAAGGACACTACCTGCAAAGCCGTCGGCGAAAACATCAGAAGCTGGCATAACACGTCCATTCTAACGGAAATAGGTTCTTTATTACTTAATCAGGACGGCTTCTGGGCGATTCATGAACCACTTATTGAATCACCGAGTTTAAGAAATCTGAAAAAAAATATTGGGAGTTGGTAAACACCATCTCCTGATTGATCAGTAGCACGTAGTGTTTGACACGAGAGACTTTTTACTATATTGGCATTTAAAGGCCATGGAATGGTTTTCAGTTGAACATAGTGAATAGTGAATCTATAAATCATAGAAAGCTCATTGTTAAAATCCACCATCTTTGGCCTACACAGTTACTAAGTAGAGAAAGGTATGCATTTTGTTGGCTGGGCTACAGTTCCTAAACAATTCATCTTCACAGATTTCTTTTTCTTGAGAGGAGAAACTGAAATAAAATGTTATGAGTCTTTTTGAGCCAACTATAAAACATAAATGTAACCTCAATCCCTGAGCAAAATATCACTGGATTTTAAAAAATATCACACATAGCTGCTAAAGCAATTAAGTCCATTGCATTAATAAAAAGGAACAAAGAAATTCAAGAAAGTTACTATTATGTCTTTGTGCTCCAGTGGACTACCTTTTTAAAGGGCTTTGTATTTTAAAAATCTTTACTGCTTAGTCAGATTATGATCAAGGTTGTTTAGTTATTATTAAAGGCGAGGGGGGAGGAGGGGGCGGGAAGCCAACTTTCCCCAAATTGCTACCCATTGTCTGTCACATCTGTCTCTCAGAAATGGCTTTAATTTTGTGAGTATCTAACCCCAGGAGAATGCACAACAGAAATATTTTTATAAAATACAGGATAAATAAGCCCATTAGAACCCTGACAATACTAATCATGCTTACATATACGAAATGCAAAGAGGCAATAAGGCTTAAATAATGCTCTTTGTATTAATTCTTTTAATTAATTCGATGGGACACTTTCTTGCAATTAATAAGAATTTTACATTTCTCACCAAACCAGTGGTGATTTCTTAACTGTATTTTATCAGCAATTTTGGGATTTCCTTTTGGAGTATTTTAATAGCCTTAATACTATTTCAACTGGGTAGGTGCTGGCAAGAAATGAAACCTGGTCCTTGTTATTTAGGATACATACAGAGATGGTCTAGCAAAGGGCTGTGCAATAGAAACAGGAAAGAGGAGCAAAAAAAAAAATGGTACTTGAAAAGAACAAGAGGAGGGAAGCCTTTGAAAATGCACAGGAATACTGAGCATGTTATATAGTTTGTCTTTCTGGTGACAGTTACTAAGATTCCATTATAAAAACATGAGCCAAGTCAAGGGAGAAATGGCAGATCTGGCTTGATTTCTGGGAAGAGCAGATTTTCAACAATGTTTAAATTTAGGTAATATGATCTCATTTAAAAAAAATCTTGGAAAATGATATTGCAAGTGCTTGGTGTTAAAAAAAAAAAAAAAAACTACCAAAAGATGTCAAACAAATTCTCTGTGGTCTATCTTTATAGCCCTTTACCCAGTTTTGGCACCAGGCAGACACATTGTTATAATGGTCTATTATTAAGATTAAAAACTGTTAGGTTATGCAGCACTACCTTCTAAGTAAATTCCTTCAACTTCATTATTATATTAGTTAATTCAAAAGAGCCCATTTTAAGCATTTATCCTTTAATCTTTGATTGAGTAAAGCACTGTATTAGGTATTTTTAAATCTCTTGTTGAGGCTTTTAAAAAAAATAAGTATTCATAAGTTTTCAGAATATAATCAGACCATTCCCAGATAGGAACCAAAACTTAAACGAACTTACAAGTAGGTTATCCTACATAACCTATCTGAATTTTTTAAAATGTTACACTATCATCATGTTAATGTAAAATCTGAAAGGACAATTTTTAAAAAGAATTTTTAAATCCTGTTTAAATAATCACCTGTGCTTTATGTATGACTCACCTTTTCACAGAGTATTTAATCTCTTCTCCCCAAGGGAAAAAAAAATGGCACAAAATTATTGAAGGTAATGACAGAGCCATAGAGCTTAAAACCTTGATATCATTTAAAATAATATTTACCACTTGATGAATGTCTCTTAGGTGTTTTTAATACATTTTAGCATTATACATGATTATATACATAATAACCTGATGTTGTATGTATTATTTACTAAACTCACTTAAGAAATGAGGATCTGAAGATTATAAAGCTGAAGTAACATGTCCAAGGTCACAAAGTTAGAAAATGAGACCTAAGACTATTAGTTTACAAAGTTCAATACTGAAGCCCCAATGTGCAGGTGAAATGTGAAGAACACCTGCCTTCCTATTAGCTAATTTATATTCATCACAGTTAAGTAACCAAACTCTTGAAATACAAATTAAAAGACCAAGAAAGGAGGTCCTAAACTATAGGAAAGATGTGTTTCTTAATAAATTTTCAAGCCTGGCCAGTGTTGCTCAGTGGTTGAGCGTCGACCTATGAACCAGGAGATCACGTTTTGATCCCAGTCGGGGTCATGCAGGAGACAGCTGATCAATGATTCTCTCTCATCATTGATGTTTCTATCTCTTCCTCTCTCTTCCGCTCTGAAACCCATAAAAATATATTTAAAAATAAATTTTCAAAGACAAGTTTTCAATGTTTCATTTTTATTTCTTGGGTGTTTGATTTTTTGTTGTTGTTGTTTATTACTATTAGATACTAAGGCACTCTTATAGAACTCAGTTTTCTTTCACCAATAAAATGAAATGTATAATCACTGAACTAAAGTTTGACCAATGCTCTATTAAATTGTGTAAATCTACACTTTTTCTGACATTGCTTCCCATTTAGTGAACATTTCTAACACTCATATCATCAACTCTATTTAAATCCTTGCTTCAGTTCCTCTAATCTATTCTGTAAGTTCTGTTTGAGTATGAAGGAAAATATTTGCCACAATGATATATTAAAGTCCTTTCA